>NC_091135.1:29162359-29462359 GCF_041381155.1 Argopecten irradians | reverse complement strand
GTGTGGAAAACATATCAGGTACGGCTGACAATAGATTATGTCTTATCAGAATATATTCCGATCAAACACGGTTTTGATACATACCTGGATGTTAGTAGGGGATGTTATTCTAGTTGTAAACGTCGAGTTTGGATGCATTGCCTAAATACTTATAATTTGATTTGATTCATATTTGCGCGACCATCACAGGTAATGTTCTCGGAGGTTGGTGCATGCGCGGCGGTAGTTTACAAAATGTCGGTTGATTTTAGCCGAGAAATTTGTCAACACTAGATTCAAATGCATCTCTCTGATTAGATACTGGTGACAAAGTTTTAAAAAAATCTACGCCTACAGCTGGAATAGCATCCCCTAATGACATCCAGGTATGTGTCAAAGACGTGTTTTATCTGAATATATTTTGACAAGACTCAATGGTCGGTCTAACATTGTACCCGATTTGGTTTTCCGCACCTTGCGGTAAAGTTATATTTGTCAGAAGCAGGTGATTTCTTGTCAGAAGCAGGTGATTTCTTTTCCGTACTATTTCTGACTGACTTTTCCGCTATAACAGTAGCTCTTTCCATACGGACTTCACTGATTAGCGCTGATTCAGAGTCTATACATGAGGTAATTAAAATGTTTTTGTGTAATCTTTTTACATTATGAAGCTTATGATGCCGATGATTTTATGTATATATACTGCCTACTGGTACAGTGCATGTTTCTGATCTAAGTAATCGACGACAGATATTTCCGACTGTTTAGCTCCGCCCCTACATTGAAGCGACAGCCAATGAGAGCTGTGCTTACACAGCGTATTGAATGTCGTTGGCAAACATACTACATACCATGCAACCTGACTAGCTACCAATCAACGGAACCACCTACTAGACTGGCCGTTACACGTAACGCTTATTGTAACGGCGCTGTAATTTTAAATTGTGATTAATCCATCTACACTGTTGTTCAAAATTCTGAGAGACTATCATATCATAGCCATTACATGATTACTTCCCAGAATCCTGATGGCTCCTTGTCCCAGTCAGCTATGATGCAGAACGCCCTACAGAAAGAGAGAAGGGAGCTGAAACAGAGTCAGAGAGAAGCAGAGATGGGCAGTGTTCCGGCAGGTCTCAACAATCACTGGATCGACCCCATGCCTGAAGGTGATTCTCATCACAAATGAGAACAATGTTATTTATCATGAAAATGTTAAATATCTTTGGTTTTAGTATTCAATATATTAGTGGTGTTCTGATTAATCAAGTTCCTCAAGTATCTTTGGTTTGAGGTGTTTGACCAATAAACGAGTAAGAAATCTGTAATCGAGTTTTGTCGGTATTATCCGACATCATATAATAAACGAAAGCGTATAATTATCCGATCAGTAAAACATGTAAGAAATGTCATAGAAAACTTGTCACAATCAGTCACTTGTGTGTGTTTTTGCTCATGTCAATTCAACTATCAAGCCTCTAAACGAATTGAAGAGCGCATACGCACTACATAGTAAGTAATGTAAACATTCAGAGGAATATGATTTTATTTGTAAAATATAACGATCTGAGAACATGGCAACACATGAAAATTCTTAACACTTGTGCTATATATCAAAATAGAATATTTTAAAACATACTCATAATCTTGTAATTGTTAATATCTAGCTGAAGGACGACAATTAGCAGCGAATATGAGAGGAATTGGGATGACTCCACAGGACATACCAGACTGGAAGAAACATATCACTGGAGGGCAAAAAGCTTCGTACGGTAAAAAGGAGAAGAAATCTTTACTGGAACAGAGACAGGGTCTACCCATCTATAAACTCAAGGACGAACTGATCAAGGTAGGTAAAGTAGCTTTATATAGGGAACAGAGACAACTTCAGTTTGGGAGGCTTTGTAGAATGCATTATTAACTAAGTTTAAAAGAAGTGATACAGATTCTATTAGTTACCATACTATTATCATATTGGTATATATTATAGCAAAATGATTTGCCATGAGACTTCTGATGGATTACATCAATTAAATAATTTAAAAGAGATGTTTTGGACAAAGAAATTAATCTGAAATGGAACAATTACGTATATATACATAAAAAACGTGAAAGTAATTCTTTGAAATATGTCAGTGTTGACAATATTTATTAATAAGTTCTAAGTTTCTTGTATGTATAGAAATTTAACTGATGAACATAATATCAAATGTGTAATTCAACTTTGATCCCTTTTATGACTAAAGATGGATGATATGCTAACTTTTGTGATTTTATTAAAAATCTGATGATTTGCAGGCTGTCAATGACAACCAGGTGCTTATTGTGATTGGAGAGACAGGATCAGGAAAGACAACTCAGATCACACAGTACCTAGCCGAGACAGGATACACGACACGTGGTAAGATAGGATGTACTCAGCCTCGTCGTGTGGCTGCCATGTCTGTTGCCAAGAGAGTGTCCGAGGAGTTTGGTTGTCGTCTGGGTCAGGAGGTTTGTTAACAATCTTAAATTTCCTGAGAACAAATATTCAAAAGTAGTTTTGGAATAATATTATTAAAGAATTTTTTGGTTGATATGTGTTTGGTTCTGTCTATTTTTACCTATTTCCATGTGTTAATTTCTTTGATTTAAAATTTCTTTCAGGACATCATAGTAACTTTTTATTGGTAAACAAAAATTACCAATTTCTTTACTTGAACCATCAGCATCTACTACACAATTGAAATATAACCTAAAACACATGAATTGAAAGCTTAATTCTAATTTTGTTACTATATTAGTAAGTATAGTGTGTGACTGCTAGTATTTGAAAACAACTGTCATCATCAACAGCTAGGTCCATCCATTGTAGAGAGTTTTATTCCTTACTATGGAACAATTCTATGGAGGTCATCATTGATAATGAATTAGATTCAATCTACACAATATTATTTACTTGTTGATCCTTTTGTGTCTAGGTTGGTTACACCATGCGTTTCGAGGATTGTACCAGCCCAGAGACTAAGATTAAGTACATGACTGATGGTTTTATGTTGAGAGAATGCTTAATAGACCCTGATCTAATGCAGTATTCTATCATCATGTTGGACGAGGCCCACGAGCGTACCATACACACAGACGTCTTATTTGGACTGCTCAAGGAGGTAGGTCAGAATCATAGCACAAGGTTTATCTGTGGAGTCCTATCTCTTGGATACTTTTCTCTTAAAATACAACAGTGGTATTGAGACACTCTGAAAATAATGCTTCATATAATTGCCTAAAAGAAATTCAGTATTGGTACAACTTATAAGAGATGTGGTTGGAAAATTTCCATTATAAATAATCTGTTTTGAAAACCTTATCATGGTTATACAAATGCTTTTGATTATTCAGTAATACTATATAAACCACCATTGCTGACTGTTGTATTCTCTGTCATTTTTTTTATTATAGGCTGTGAAGAAGCGGAAGGATCTCAAACTCATTGTAACTTCTGCCACCTTAGATGCTGTCAAGTTTTCACAGTATTTCTTTGAAGCAGTAAGTAGCCTAAATATAAATGGAAAAAATTAATAATAAAGGTAAGATGCTTTCAATTTTAATTCAGGCAGCGACCATATTGGTTATTCAAAACATATGATTAATGTTTTAAACTGCATTGTACATTTTATGCAATTTAATTTTTTTTTCTAATTTAAAAGAACATTTTTAAAGGTTAATAAATGAAGAAAAAGGGAAAATTTGAAATGAAGAATTATAAATCATTCTTGCATTTGGTAGGTTAAAGTTTATATTTAATGATATTGATGACTCTATTTACAGCCAATCTTTACCATTCCTGGCCGGACCTACCCAGTGGAGGTGTTGTATACTAAGGAGGCAGAAACAGACTACCTTGATGCTTCCATGATCACTGTAATGCAGATTCACCTGATGGAACCGCCAGGTAAGTTTATACCTGACACAGGTGTGTTACTATTTATATACTTCTATGATCACTGTAATACAGATACACCTGGTGGAGCCCCTAGGTAATTAGTTTACACCTGATACCAGTGTGTTACTATTTATATACTTACATGATCTTAGCTTTCTTAGATCAAAATCTTACAGAGTCAAAATTAAGGTCTTTAGAAACATTACATACAAAATAGATTTGAATCCACATAGCATGGTGATATGGTTTCTAGCTCCTTTTATACCTGATTAAAATTGATAATAACAATAAGTTCATATCCACCCTTATTAGTTCTAGACTATTGAAAGTGTTTGCTAATGTTGCGAAATTATTGATTACTGTATTGATATCAATATATACCGATAGATTTGGGCCCATTTGCTCTCTCTGATTTTGATTGTATCTTTTTGGACAGGTGATGTGTTGTTGTTCCTCACGGGTCAGGAAGAAATTGACACAGCTTGTGAGATTCTGTATGAGAGAATGAAGGCCCTGGGTCCTGAGGTTCCAGAATTGATCATTCTTCCTGTATATAGTGCCCTTCCTGGTGAGATGCAGACCCGTATCTTTGAACCAGCTCCTCCGGGATCCAGGAAAGTCGTTATTGCCACCAACATAGCAGAGACATCACTTACCATTAACGGAATCTATTATGTGGTGGATCCTGGCTTTGTTAAACAGAAAGTGTATAATTCTAAAACTGGGATGGATCAGCTGATAGTTACACCTATTTCTCAGGTAAGCTTTAACACATAATGTAGTTCATTTCAAAATAAAAGTATTTTTTGTCTTGAAATCTGAAGTTCTTAAAATATCAAAGATCGATTAATATATGCTTATCAAGACAAATTTATGTAATAACTTTTATTGCAGTAGTAGAGATTAGCAAAACAATCAGACTTTGGATAAGAAATTTACCATAATCCTTCGAGCTGGCTGTACAATGTCATGTTAAGCAATGTGAAGTTTTCTTGTTAAAGGTTATTCATGTTTTCTTCAGACCTTATGTTGCTGTTCAGATGAGTTATCAAATTTACTTTTAAGTGTATAGTTTAACAACATCCCATATACCTACAGTATTCCAGGTGATTAGGCCTAATTATAACCAAAGCTAATTATTTTGATATACAATATCTGTATTACTCTAACCAAAAGTTTCCTATAACCTAGGCTCAAGCTAAACAGAGAGCTGGTCGTGCAGGCAGAACTGGTCCAGGAAAATGTTACAGACTATACACCGAGCGTGCGTATCGTGACGAGATGTTAGCGACAAATGTTCCTGAGATCCAGAGGACCAACCTGGCCAGTACAGTACTGGCTCTAAAGGCCATGGGGATCAATGATCTACTGGCATTTGACTTCATGGACGCCCCTCCAATGCAAACGCTGATCTCAGCCATGGAGCAGTTACATGCTCTCACAGCCCTGGATGATGAGGGGCTACTGACCAGGCTGGGACGTAGGGTGAGTGTACATGTACAGCTGATTTTCCTTAAATATCATATGACTTATTGCTTAATGTAATAATTGGCCATTCCAACCATATATGATCATACCATAAATGTTCCAAGACAAATCTGCAACTGTACAGCACTACCAATAGTGATGTCACAGAAACTCTAGTTAAAATGAAATATATCGATTTTATCTGATGCACTCTTCTAAAAGCAACATCAACAACTTCCACAATAGATAGTCACTTATTTAGTTTATAAGCTGATTGGTAAATAAACAGAATCTTATAATGGATTAGGATGTCAATGTCCTTACATTTCCTCCTCAGATGGCTGAGTTTCCCCTGGAGCCGATGTTGTCTAAGATGTTAATTATGTCCGTCCATCTGGCCTGTAGTGATGAGATTCTCACTGTTGTATCTATGTTATCTATACAGAACGTCTTCTACAGACCCAAGGTAAGTATACAATGGATCCTGGCATGTTTTAGTTTGGGATGGCTGTATTAGTACAGATAGGTCATACAACTGCTCCAAGATAGATAACTCTCGTTTTCCAGCCCAAATGACTGCAGATTTATGATAGACTAGCTTTTTAATTCCAAACTTATTTGATATGTTATCTAGTAACTCAGATGAACATAAAATCCTGTCCATCTGGATTTTACTTGTTTCTGTTTTCACTTGCTAAAGCTCAAAATAATCAACTTGTATGTAAAGATGGGCTTGTGTCAGGTTGCAAAATATTTCAATCTTAATTGCTATGGATGTTATGATATTGTGAAATGATGTTGTTAGTGAAGTAGCATCTAACTACTATAAATGAGTCCCTGTCCCAAAACAACATCATTAATACTGGTTAATATATGAAAAGCTTATAACAAACCAACAACTTGTTTTAAATTTAAATAAATGTTAAAAATAGTAAATTGTTTCTGAAATATGTTTCCACAATCTTTATTCCCAGGACAAACAAGCGATAGCAGATCAGAAGAAGGCCAAGTTTCACCAATCTGAGGGTGACCATCTTACTCTGCTGTCCGTCTACAACTCGTGGAAAAATAATCGCTTCTCCAGTCCTTGGTGTTACGATAACTTTGTACAGATAAGGACACTAAAACGGGCACAGGATGTACGTAAACAGATGCTCGGCATTATGGACAGGTGGGTAAATGTTGTACATAGACTAGAAGGTTTAGAAATGGTCCTGGTCCCTAAACATATAGAGTAGGAGGTTTAGAAATGGTCCTGGTCCCTAAACATATAGAGTAGGAGGTTTAGAAATGGTCCTGGCCCCTTAACATAGACTAGAAGGTATATAAATGGTCCTGGCCCCTTAACATAGACTAGAAGGTATATAAATGGTCCTGGCCCCTTAACATAGACTAGAAGGTATATAAATGGTCCTGGCCCCTTAACATAGACTAGAAGGTATATAAATGGTCCTGGCCCCTAAACATATAGAGTAGGAGGTTTAGAAATGGACCTGGCCCCTAAACATATGGAGAAGGAGGTTTAGAAAATGGTCCTGGCCCCTTAACATAGAATAGAAGGTTTAGAAATGGACCTGGCCCCTAAACATATGGAGAAGGAGGTTTAGAAATGGTCCTGGCCCCTAAACATAGACTAGAAGGTATATAAATGGTCCTGGTCCCTTAACATAGAGTAGGAGGTTTAGAAATGGTCCTGGCCCCTAAACATATAGAGAAGGAGGTTTAGAAATGGTCCTGGCCCCTAAACATAGAGTAGGAGGTTTAGGAATGGTCCTGGCCCCTAAAACATAGAGTAGGATGTTTAGAAATGGTCCTGGCTCCTAAACATATAGAGTAGGGGTTTTAGAAATGGTCCTGGCCCCTTAACATAGACTAGAAGGTATATAAATGGTCCTGGCCCCTTAACATAGACTAGAAGGTATATAAATGGTCCTGGCCCCTTAACATAGACTAGAAGGTATATAAATGGTCCTGGCCCCTTAACATAGACTAGAAGGTATATAAATGGTCCTGGCCCCTTAACATAGAGTAGGAGGTTTAGAAATGGTCCTGGCCCCTAAACATATGGAGGAGGTTTAGAAATGGTCCTGGCCCCTAAACATATAGAGTAGGAGGTTTAGAAATGGTCCTGGCCCCTAAACATAGAGTAGGAGGTTTAGAAATGGTCCTGGCCCCTAAACATATGGAGTAGGAGGTTTAGAAATGGTCCTGGCCCCTAAACATATAGAGTAGGAGGTTTAGAAATGGTCCTGGCCCCTAAACATAGAGAGTAGGAGGTTTAGAAATGGTCCTGGCCCCTAAACATATAGAGTAGGAGGTTTAGAAATGGTCCTGGCCCCTAACATAGAATAGAAGGTTTAGAAATGGTCCTGGCCCCTAAACATATAGAGTAGTAGGTTTAGAAATGCTCTTGGCCCCTAAACATATTGAGTTGAAGGCTTAGAAATGGTCCTGGCCTCTAAACATAGAGTAGGAGGTTTAGAAATGGTCCTGACCCCTAAACATATGGAGTACGAGATTTAGAAATGGTTCTGGCCCCTAAATATATAGAGTAGGAGGTTTAGAAATGGTCCCGTCCCAGCCCCTGAATAGAGAGTAGAAGGTTTAGAAATCATAAAGTTTGGATAGACACATGTTTGGATGAAAATTGTTAAATGTTATGATTGGACATTCAGACCAATAGTACTTATATATTGTATAACATTGGGAATTTGACCTTTTAAAATAGAATCAAGATATCAAAAAAGAAATGTCTTAAGTTTCCAGTTAGAACATTTTTCCTCATCTACTTTTCCATTATATTATTATCTTACCTGATATGTTAATCACTAACCAGTTATGTTTATCAATAACCAGATATGTTTATTACTGACCTGGTATGTTTTTGCTCCCCAGACATAAATTGGATGTGGTGAGTTGCGGTAAGAACACTGCCCGGGTACAGAAGGCTATCTGTAGTGGGTTTTTCCGTAATGCTGCCAAGAAAGATCCCCAGGAGGGCTACAGAACCCTAGTGGATAGCCAGGTAGTCTACATACATCCTTCTAGTGCCTTGTTCAACAGACAGCCCGACTGGTAAGTACATAACTGATGTAAGGTATCCATTTCTTTAATGATGATGTTAACAAATTGGTTTTTATATTATTTTATCAATCTTTTAACCGAAAGTTACATTGTTCTCACAATTTCAGTATAAATATTCCCCTGTGTATTAAAGATATTTCACCGCTGACAGATGGTATTGTTTTGCTATCAAAAACAGGAGCAGACAAATAAGTATTTTTCTTGAATCTTCAGTTACAAAAGTTACTTACTTTACACCGTTGCCACCATTGAAAAGTTTGAGCTTTTAATTTTACTCCAAGACAAAAATATTAAAATAATTAATTGCATCCCGAAAAATTCTGTGGCACTATGTCCTATATGGAATGAATTATTGATTGGGCATGCTCCAAAAACAAAATACATATTGATTAAATACCAATTATTGTTCAATTAATGAGTATCGTTTATGCTCTGTCAGCGTGTGGAGCATCTTTAAATAGACTGATTATTACACCTATTCTACAGACATGGCTCCTTCATTTTTTACAGATTTTTCAAAGACCTTATATCTATGCTTAAATTTGGCAAAGAGGAAAATCTTAGAATATGCTATGATTTTATTGAAGTACATTGTAGTACACTGAAGTTGAATTTTTCATTTTTCTGATGTTATTATTGTATGTAAAGTAAAATTAAGGAATTAGTATTATAATAACAAGATTTATATATACTGTGTAATAGTATATGTCTCTTTTAAAAGTATTGAATTGTGTTTATGTGTCAATGTATCGTTTCCAGGGTGATCTACCATGAACTGGTGTTGACCACGAAGGAATACATGCGTGAAGTCACTACCATTGACCCAAAATGGCTTGTGGAATTTGCTCCCAAATTTTTCCGATTCTCCGACCCAACAAGATTGAGCAAGCACAAGAAGCAACAGAAGATTGAACCCCTATATAACAAGTATGAAGAGGCCAACTCCTGGAGGATCTCTCGGGCCTTCAAGAAGGTTCACACCAAAGTTACATTCTAAGGACGAAGGGGAGATAACTATTGGACGATGCTGCTCTCTTTCATTCACATTTTTTAGATCATGTTTACAACAAATAGACATTTTATTTTGTCAAAAGATCAGCAATATTCAATTTGATAAAAATGGTTGCAGGGAATATCTGAAGAATTAGATGACAGAACAATTCCTTTTTTCTTAAAGAAGTGTCAGATTAAGCTTATTGACACAAACCATGTGGATGTGTGTTGGAGTGAATAAGAACAAATGCTCAAATCTCACAAACCATGTGGATGAGTGTTGAAGTGAATAAGAACAAATGCTCAAATCTGAACAATAAAGTATCGCAACATTTTATATAAAAATAGTAAGATACGTTGACAAGTCTGAGTGCTCTGTTAGTGTACTTCACGTGAGTCAGGCAACATGAATGACGTAAACAAATGACTGCACAGAATCGTATTTAACAAATGTACCCAGCAACTTGTGCTACATTTCAAAAGTAAGGCAAAACCTAAACTGATTGGTAATGTATAAGTTAACATGTTATCTACATTTAAATATGAAATGTCTTTGTTACATTACAAAGCACAAACTGGAATGGCAGGATAAAGAATTTGTAAATGTATGTGCAGTGCACGTGTCATTGAATAAAACTACATGAAATGAAATTGTAGTGAATATTGTTGTTGTTTACATTTTTGTAAAATTGGGTTGTATCCACAAAATGCACAGTTCTCTGTACATTTAATCCATCCAAATGAGTCATACAACTGTCTTCTCTTGACTTGTCAGTGATGCTAGAGGCCAAATTAAGAATGTCAAAGAATAAAATGCCAAAAGCTATGATAGATAGATTTGAAAGCCAACTACATTGCTAAAGCAATTTAGACATTTGTAATGATGATGTCAAAAACTATATCAATGGCCTAAGATAAAGTTACAACACCTGCCAATGAATTCATTTAATTGTTACATTAAAAAAAAGCTACTGCTGTTAAGGAATGTGTACCTTTTGAATATGGAAATGACCAGCGAGATACTTCACATCATTCGATAGATCCTTTCCATAGATGGATGGTATTAATATCAAGAAAACTTTCCTATATACAAAAAACACCCTAACTCCAGATAACCCCTGAGACTTTTTGTTCCACATTTTACCAAGCAATAGTGGGTATCTTATTAGTAAAGCGTAACTCTGCAATAAACAAATGAAAAAAATCAATAACAACAAACAATTTATAGTTATGAAGATCTAAGAGGTCCAAAAAAGTTAATATAGGGTTTTAACTGACAGAAGAAAATGAAATAGTAACACCAAGGGATCTATAAACCGAGTCTACATATCAATAGAGACACACAACACAAGAACGGACAGGATAATCATTTATTCTTAGAAAGAATGATGCGTGTGTATTAAATTCATACTGGGAAAGAAAGATGGAGGGAACGAGAGAAAAAGAGTTTATATGAAACAGGTATTCATGATTCAATTTAGCCCGAGATACTCTGGCCCTGACACCAGACTTAGACATGGAGACCTCCATATCTGTCATAATGTTTAAGTCTGGTATCAGGGCCAGAGTATCTCGAGTACGGGCTAGGTTCAAAATAGATGCATTCTTAATAGCTATAGCTCAAACTCAAAATATGCTACCACAATTTTGATAATTACGTGTACATGCTGAATACGGCAAAGTTTAATTATATCGAAAAATATGATAACCAAATGAAAGTATGTTTTACTTTACATAATTTTTTTAACAAAACATGACTGCATTTCATATCGTTAACACTCAAAGAGAAGCGGGAAGTGACGTAGTTCTGTCGTCGTTTGCAATTTGGCTGTCCTACATTTCACATGTTACATTTAATTGTATACAGAGAGCGAGGTTTGACCTTTCCATCTGATACAGTAGTAATAGTATTACAATGGCCCACAGCCAATTCCCTACTTTTGTCAATTATTTCAGATTATCAAAATAATTCTACAGTTAAATACAAGTACATCTGTGAATTGTAGCATTGTCATTTTCTAAATGTTTATCCTAATTACAAAAATGCTCGCGATATTGATAAACAAATCTTGTATTGATTTTGTTTGTGGGTCCGCTGTAAAATAGAACAGAAAGAAAATCTTTGGTTAGCACATGATAGTGGCCTAGAAGGCGCTTTTACTTGATATTGGACGGAGTTTAAAATTATTTGTCTTTGATAAAGATATGTTTAGAAATTTTGATGATTCACACATACCTTATGCAAAGTGACTTCGCAGCAGTCACACTGCACTCCCGCGGGACAAGTATATTAATATATGTGTAATCTGCCTGATTTCGCCGTTCTCTAAAGCTGAAATACTTACTGTAGCATTACAATTAATTTATTGCATAATGTTTCTACAAAACTTTGATTTCAACATATTTCAATGCAATGGAATTGGGCACAAGGTAAACAACTTATATAAAAGTACGTTCTCAAGAAAAAAAAGTATTACATTTGTAAGATGGCATTCATTTAAGCATTGAACGTTTTTCAGATGGCATTCATATTCAACATAAATGTCAATTGAAAAGAGGCAAATTCCATGAAGTGCACTCATCTTGATTTTACCTGTCCAGTTGGCATACATATTGGCTCTGAATGCTTTTATTTACATTTGATAACAATTTCATGATGAAATCAGAAGAAATTTTACAACTATAATGAATAAAGACTCCATTATCGTCAAAGGCGGAGCAGCCATTTGAACAGCCATCTTTGGCACGGCAATTGTGACTTCGCAATGATAATGACGTCATAAAAAGCGGACGGCAGTTCATTGACTCATGAATGTCAGCTCATATATAATTACTGCGCTTGGTATAAGGTTGCAGAGTTGGACTGCAGTGTAAATGTATATATAGTTATATGCGTACAATACGTATTACAATGTAATACTGTATAAAAATGTGAGTGGGGTGGGAGGGAAGTGAGACAGACAGGAGAGTGGGAGAGCTGGTCCGGGTTCGAACCCGGCTGGCGGTACACTACTCTCGCCCTGTTACACTATAATGGATTATCTTAACATGTTTGCGTTTAACGAGTTATCCGGATACTCTTTAAGATGTGATATTTGATTGAGAGATGAGTAACTTAAAAATTGTAATATGCTTAGTGATAGACAAGGACGGCAAAAGTTGATAAAGCAGAGGAGATAGGGGTATGGATTACTGAACAACTGAAATTGTTATATATGTCATCTATGTGGACACATGTTGCAGTAAACTGTACTCAATACGTACGTCGATGTGAATGTTGTTTCATTCGTAATTACCATCTGTAAATGCCACACGGGTATAGTCGTGGGCAATAAACTCGACAAAAAGCATAAATTATCGATAATTATGTCGGGCTATTATTAGATAATTGTCTCAAGTCCTTTGACATTTTTCGACAGCACCAATGTCCCAAGTGCAGTACAGTTCACGGATTGTTTTGGCGCGATGGCTATGATTTCAAACATCGTTGAAATTCTGTGACAGTTGGGACGGATGATGTGTACTGGTTTTGCGTATACTCTGTTGACAGTTTTGTCAACTTGTGTTGCCTTTAACATTGATACCAAACATCCGGTGATCTTTACGGGACCTAATGCGAGCTATTTTGGATATACTGTCGCGATGTTGGATAATTCTAACGGTTCTTGGTGAGTGATGGGATTGCTCTTCAGACTTACTGCATTGTCCATTGGTTATTTGTACCCTTTCTTAAAGACTTTCACATATATAAGAAAAGTGGTTTGTGTATTTTGAAGCTTCCGTAAGAATTCTCAGTATAGGCCTAGATGTCTCATAATTGAAATATCATTCACGGGAAGCATACATGTATTTTTACCATATGATATGCAACGTATGTATTGGGCTTAGCACTCTACACTTTTAAATGCAATTAAACATTGCTGATCTTCGGTCTCTTATGTATTTGTCGGTAAAATTCGCAACATCTCTGACTTCGGTAAATTTCCCGATAATCTCTGGAACTCGAACATCATCTCTTCCGTCGTTTGTCAAACTATTCACGGGTTTTCGTTTTGATGTGTTTTACACACATACTTTATATTCAAAAGGAAAACACGTGGTTCATCGGTCTGATTAGATGTTACAATTGGCTTCCAGACGATACATCGAGAACGTTTCGACAGATTTGGTTGAAACGTCATCCAATATTTTATCAAGGTAAGATGAGAAGGTCAGTAACTGTTGCTAAAAAGATATGCAGTCGTCAATTTTGGATTTCAAAAAGGATGAAATGATCTAAATAAATATGTTCACGTACCTAAAATATCAAATACATTATGTTCATGTATAGAAAACCGTGTTTTATAATTGTCATGTTCAAGATCTCCATTATTTGCGTTTTAGGTAATCATTCTGTCGGTTTCATTTCATCAAGGATTTTCAATTATTTTCCAAAAATTCGAGTTTTATTGAAGTAAATCAGGGTTGTCAGATGCATGAGTATTTTGTGTTTTTGTAATATACATGTATATTTGATCAACTGTTTTAACGCAATAGCGTGTGGGCCTTCAGGGGGCAGTTTCATTCCTGTTCATGTTGGTCTGACCAGCGTCTTTAACAAATCTCAAATAACCATGTGACCTACAGACTAAGTTTTTTAGAATGCTTGTTACTTGAATGAAGGCTACACAGTTTGTTCAAATAAAAGACATCATCTAAAGATTTTCAGAAGTTCACCCCCACTGTTCCTTAGATAAAGTAATATTCAAAAATAAACAAACAATCTAGCCTTTAGGGCTTTTTAGAAATTAAGTGACTGTATTTGAAATATTAAGTACATCCCTAATTTGATAATAATGCTATTTTTTCTAAATTTGCAGTATTAGTTGTCATAATAATCATCGGAATATGCATAAATCAAGTAAATGTGATGCTTTTGTCAATTTTTTGTCCATTTGTTATAGCCTTTTGTCTAAGGGACAACAGGGCAAACTCCTGAACAAACCTATTGAGAATTTGTAGGCACTTCATATCTTTAGAAGAAGTTATAAGTTTGTTGAAGGATGCACTCTTGCATGGATTATATATGAAAAGTAGCCAAAATTAAATAGTCATTTATATCTATAAAAAGAAAGAGAATGAAACAAGAGACCCAAAAGGGATCTTGGCACCCACCAAAGAATGATCTACATGTCTGACAATGGAGGAGGGATCATTTTCCCTGCTTTTCAAACTTTTTCAAACACACTACTGGTACATTAAATTTGAGACAGATCGCTTCAGTACTCTCTAAGAAATAGTGGTAACAAACTTAAACACTGAAATGCAAGATGGCGGCCGGGTAGCCATCTTGTTGACCGCTTAGTTACAAAACGTAATATGCACAACTAGGGCCCTAGGGGAACCTAGATATGAAATTTGAGACAGATCCCTTCAGTGCTATGAGAAATAGCGATAACAAACTTTAACAATCAAAATCCAAGATGGCTGCCTGGTGGCCACCTTGTTGACCATTCGTTCCCAAAACACAGTATGCACAACTAGGCCTCTGGGGGAGCCTACATATGAAATTTGAGAAAGATCCCTTCAGTTCTTTCTGAGAAATAGCGATAACAAACTTAAACTATCAAAATCCAACATGGCTGCCTGGCGGCCATCTTGCTGACCGATCTGTCCCAAAAGGCAATATGCACAACAAGGGCCCTAAGGAAATCTAGATATGAAATTTGAGAACAATCACTTCATTACTTTCTGAGAAATAGCGATAACAAACTTTAACTATCAAAATCCAAGATGGCTGCCTGGCGGCCATCTTGTTGACCGATCGGTCCCAAAAGGCGCTATGCACAACTAAGACCCTAGGGGAACCTACATACGAAATTTGAGAAAGATCCCTTTAGCACTTTCTGAGAAATAGCGATAACAAACTTTAACTATCAAAATTCAAGATGGCTGCCATCTTGTTGACCGATCAGTCCCAAAACGCAATATGCACAACTAGGGCCCTAGGGGAACCTACATATGAAATTTGAGAATGATCCCTTCGGTACTTTTTGATGAGAAATAGCAATAACAAGAATTGTTAACAGGCCACGGACGGAAAGCTATTTGAATAGCCCACCATCTGATGATGTGATCATCTGTTGACCTTTCAACTAAATATACATATCATTTTCCTCAGACTTCAGGTAGTTAGGTCATATGTACATTCAGATTTTTTTAAATAAATTTGGTTGCCACTAACTTCATTCAAACACATAAATATGAATGTCACCAAGTATTGTCTAACTTGAAAGTTTAAATTAATCTTGAAAATATTGGATCAGTTTTAAAACAAATCACAATATTTTATGTTTATTAATTTTAGCCCAATATCTGATATTAAAATTCAATTACTTTCAGTGATTTTTAAATAGTCACTTTTTACAGATATTGAAAAAAATGTTTACCATGACTTCTAAACAAACATTATGATCATGTAAAAAATATTTGATCTTGTAGAAGAATCATTTTTCAATTTCTTTACACTAAAGACCTAAAGACTACAGACATATACAAACGTCTGAAGCTATAGAATTAAACTCAATTCATAAAAATACACATACATGTACATGTAGACAATAAATAATGTAGACATTTTATTTGCTTTATGCTAATTTAAAAAGTGTTGTTTCTTATAAAGCACACCTATTTACCATTCCATATTTGTGTGTCATAAAAGAACACAAATCATAAACCCTGATGACTCATGATTGATAATAGGAGCTATTTTCTCTGTCTCCCTTACATATCTAACACCTACAGCCAACACACACGGCTAAGGATTAGTCATCTGACATTAAGGATAATACGCATGTACAACAAATCTGACATATTATGTTTCTATCAAAGAAGGTCATCATCCAACATATATTTGCCTAAATCTCCTTTACGGAATGCCTTTATGACAATGTTTGCAGCACCATTAAAGTCTGGTATATGAACCATCTGGCGTGTTTCAGGAGATTTGATCTTTTTAATAAGTTTATTTTTTAGAGCCACATGTTTCAAAAATATCATCACATCATCTATTGGTCCATCTAGCTCAAAATATCTAACATAGTTAAATCTTTGTTGCTTGTTCATCCAGAATAACATATAGTCTACAATATATTCAGCCCCAATGTAATGGTCAGGCATACAACCACACAGTGCCAGCTTCATCCCTACATGGATGTTCGGTACAGTAGGGGTCAGGATTCCAGGTGTGTCAATGAGAAAGATTGGCGGGTCAAAGTTCACCCTCACTCTGCTGCCCACAGACTTTGTTACACCAGCTTTAGCTCCAACTATTGCTGCCTTTTTATGGTGTGTTGTGTTTAATCTCCTCAAGTAATTTAGAAATGTGGACTTTCCTATATTTGGGACTCCAAGCACCAGTAAGTTGAACTCATTCACCTCCGACCTATGATACCGCGGTCTGGCCTCTACAGCGTTTGTTACCATTGTAAATAATTCCTTTGACATAACAGTATTCCTGGTTGATGTTGTACTTTGTGTGAACATGACTTGATCAATACCCTCAGCCTTCAACTTTGAAAGTATTGTATCCTTCTCTCTTAAATCACTCAGATCTTTTTTGTTGTATACAAGGACATGAGGACGAAGTGATATGATGTCATTAAAACGGGGATTACGTCCAGAAAACGGTATGCGGGCATCGTGAAGTTCGATGACACAATCAATGTTTTTCAATTTGTGTTGTACTTGTAAAACTCCCTTCTGCATGTGACCAGGAAACCACCTAACCATGTCCTTGTCAGGAAGACTAAATGTTTTCCTAAATGTGCTTGTCGCATGAGCAAACCGTCCAGCCATGTTTGAGCTGGCAACAATAACGGATATGAGTCCAATTGAACATGTAATTAGATGGTGTACTCAGTTACATGGGCGCAGCCATTACTGATCTTTCCGGATGTTGATTTACAAAGGGAAGTAACTCTAGTATCAGAAGTTACTTTCACTTTCATTTCAGATTTTTTTAAATGTATTTTTTTTTTAAATTGACCATGATGATGCGAAATAGGAAACAATCCTTTTCACGTTCATTTACTGCATATTGCTTATGTGTGAAATCTTAATCCGAATTGTTACTTTTAAAATTGTATAACGATAACACTTATATTTTCGCGATTGCTTAATTTCGCGATATTCAAGAGTAAACACTTCGCGTCAATATCATTTTCGCGGTATATGTAACTTTGTTTTTTTTTGAAATAAAGTTTATATATTAAGAAAAGTGCATGCGCGGTGGAAGTGTTCACGGAGCAAATACCCCACAGACTCACGTAAATTTCCGCTATTACAGTAATTTTATTTTCTTCTTACTTGGTTTAACTTTTTGCCAAGGAGTTAGTTTTGAAATTGGAGCAAAAACATACACTGTCATATTGAATATCCAAATATTTTTATAATGATAATAAACGTGATGTCTTTTATTTTTCAAGGGATACATATTTAAACAAGGTCTAAATTTCGATACTGTATGACCTTGTACATGTATATATTTCATGTCAGAAAAAACGTCTTTTGTTTGTTATTATGTTGGCTTCAAAAAAATTTTAACCTAAAAAGCCAGTGACGATTTCAAAATACTTTCCTAAAAACCAAAAATTGAGGAAAACTATCATTTATTTAAAAAAAAAAAATATATATATATTTCATCTTCGTTATACGACCGGGGACATTCCTTATTTCTTCGAGGAGTTATTTATGATAGCGTTTAAGTATAGTGCGCGGAAAATTTAACTTTACTCATTAAAATATAAACATATGGAAATTACATATTTTGCTCAGACATATGGCTGTGAAGTCAGTAACTATATTAGTTATTCTACATGTATGATTATTATTCAATTCGATTACTGATGTTAATGATTTTAGTAAACAATATATTCGTTACATAGCCATGCCTAATCAGAAACCAACTTCGCCGACAGGCGGTACGTGATCTTGAATTTTGTTATTTTGAGTTTATAACTAACATTATTATAAAGTATTGAAGAGGTTGTTCAATGCACGATTTTCTCTTGTGTTTTATGTCTTATTTGAGAACCAATCACAAAATAGCACTGTTCACAAAATGAAAGTACACAACCAATCATGCTGCTGAAGACATTGGTTTCATATTTCATCTGAAGGTTCCCTAATTATGGACACTCATGTGGGGAAAAAAGCATGGCACAGGCGATATTTTTAGATTTTGCCCGTCGAACTTTGCTTCTTAGAAAGTCATGCGGATAACTTTCTCGAAATTCAGTCTCGAGAGCGATGTTAGTGTGTTATAGGAGCCCCGGAAAGACACCTATATTATTTCACATCAAATTATTGTAAGGTGTTATCAGCTCGGAAAGACACCTATGTTATTTCACATCAAACTGCTGTAAGGTGTTATCATCCTTGGGAAGGCACCTATGTTATTTCACATCAAATTGTAGTAAGGTGTTATCATCCCAGGAAAACACCAATGTTATTTCACATCAAATTATTGTAAGGTGTTATCAGCCCCGGGAAGACACCTATGTTATTTCACATCAAATTATTGTAAGGTGTTATCAGCCCCGGGAAGACACCTATGTTATTTCACATCAAATTGTTGTAAGGTGTTATCAGCCCGGGAAGACACCTATGTTATTTCACATCAAATTGTTGTAGGGTGTTATCAGCCCCGGGAAGACACCTATGTTATTTCACATCAAATTGTTGTAGGGTGTTATCAGCCCCGGGAAGACACATATATTATTTCAGATTAAATTGTTGTAGGATGTTATCAGCCCGGGAAGACATCTATGTGATTTCACATCAAATTATTGTATGGTGTTATCAGCCCCGGGAAGATACCTATGTTATTTCACATCAAATTGTTGTAGGGTGTTAGTTGGAGCTCCACTTGACAAGGATAAGTTCCAACCCGGAGTCGAACGACCAGGGACGCTCTATAAGTGTCGGTACGATGATCAGGGACCAAGACAGCGGTGTGCCCAAGTACTAGTTGACGGCACGGGTATGGCAGTTTGTTTGTTTTTATATAGTAAGACGCTTCTCACAGTTATTGCCTGTGACTAATGGTGTTATCAATCTACATTGATTCCATATTATTAGGGAAACTAGACTGTACAAAACTATTTAATAAATGCAGTGTGATACAGATATTCTCTGGTTTATTTGGAATATTGATTTAGTTATTTGGCGATAACAATAGTTGTTGAAAATATGAAATCTATGATTTTCACAAACAACAAGATTTTTATTAGTTTCAGAGGCGCATGTGTGATTATTTCTTTGACTAGGACTTTCGATTCTCTTAATATTACATAATTTCAGGAAACACTGAACAGACAATGATGTTTCACGGAAGAAGTATCAAGTTCCACCACCATAAAGATGAACAGTGGCTAGGAGTGGCCCTCGACGTCCGCCCCGACGATCAGTCCTCAGTTCTGGTAAGTAAAATAAGTAGTATCATAGATAATGATAGTATTTGAATTGCAACATAAATTCAGTCAAAAACAGATACCAACACCAATTCAGTCAAAAAACAGATAGCAACATAAATTCAGCCACAAAACAGAATCGCGCCTCGCATTTAGGGATAACACAGATGATGTGGCGCTTTAATTGATTTGTAATGAGAATAAAACCAAATAGTAATGTCAGAATAGGTACCTTCTGTGTCATGAAGTATACGCTATACCTCGATACAGTCACTAATCTTACAGGAAACAATGAAGTATACGCCATATCATGACACAGTCATTGATGGTACAGGAAACAACTGCTATGTCAAAGAAAGCTGTCTGTATCATATCCGACATTTAAGTCTAGGTCATACCATATGACGGTCACAAATGTTACAGAAATCACTAGATGTTTTTTTCCAGTTTGTTTACGCATCGATATCATTATTCTTCTAACCCTTTTCCCGACATGAACCTTATATTTGCAAACTAAAATCTACCCTAATTATTAATTTACAGTAAACGTTATACTCTTTGTAAACTGCCATAGGTTTGTGCACACCGATGGATGGATAACCTGTTGTTAAAGAAGTTTAACGACATATCCCACATGAACGGTATGTGTTACCAACTACAGAGTGACTTGTCCTCGGCGGGACGACTCGTCCCAGCTCTGACTAAACTGAACCGGCTGGTGAACAGACGACTGCGGTACGCCGAGTTCTCCATGGGTAGTCTGGGGATGGCTGCACAGTTCTCCGACGTAAGTGTTTCCTCACCACGTGTGAACAGATCTGGGCCCAGTTTCACGAACATTCCTTAATTTTAAGGAATTCCTTAACAAATGCTTAGGAAAGCATTGTGCAGCTTTTAAGGAAGGCGGCTCCTTGACTGAAGACGTCTTCCCTAACTTATGTAATGCTTTTATATGAGGATTTTTAAGTTTTAAGGAATTCCTTAAAATTAACGAATGTTCATGAAACTTGCTTTGAGAATAAAAAATACTCTTATCAAAGGGATATATTTGTAATTTAATGCTGTCCAGTGATTTTCTAAAACATTCAAAGTATAAGAATGAACTGTGTCAATCAACATTGTTATATCTTTTAACACGAATTAAAGAACGGGATGTATTTTTGTTGATATATTACAAACTGAGGAATTAGACATGTGATCATTGCCGTGCGGCATTTACCCCGAACGTTTATTAAAACATAGTTGTGATGTCATCTATTGATGTTTCTGTACTTAACTCCCGGATTATGGAACTATTATCTGTAACTGTCCTAAATGTTACCTTTTACTGTCTTTTATGTGAATCTAATATAAGACAGTCACTTAAAAGACAATAAAAGGTAGCATATGGGAGAGTTAAAGTCACCTTAATTATATTGCTTAGATTTGAGAAAGTAATATCCCCCATCACTGATGACGGACATGGTGAAAATGAATTTACAAATAGTTGTCCAAGCCAAAAGCATGCTTCATGCATTCCGTTCATGAATGCTATTCAGCACATATAACAAAAGTAATTATATGTTGCCATTGTCTATATCGGATTTGTCATGGTTGAATGCACATTGCTAGAGTTACCTGAGCACAAAGACAAAGACAAAAAAACTAGCTTTTAACACAAAGACTTGCTATGTTTTAAGTTAGAGATAAGCCTCAATCTGCACAATATGTTGGAGAGAGAACAGATCTCGACTTTGACGGGCCTCGATACAGTTCTCTCTCCCACATATTGTACAGTTTTCGGCTTATCTCCGTAACGTACAGTTCACTAAAAAGAAATGTTTAGATCAATGACAATATTAGCAGATTGTTGAAAAGGTGGAACTCAGAAAGAATGGATTACATACTGGTTTCTCAGTGGGCGGAACTGATGCCCTTCGTATGTATTGGCCTTTACTAAGGATACCATCGGACGTCCAAACACTAAAACATTAAATGACCTTGCAACACAAGCCTAATTCTAAATCGACCCGTGTATAAAATCATTATAACTGTCCCTTTTTTGTAAATTCAAAGCTACTTTTCTGACGGAGGTAAACAAAACCTGGTAGGTATGTCTATCCTGAATGGGGTAAAAATGACATCTCCTTAGATATTCAGAAATCATTGAATGTAAGTATTGAAATGAAAACCTTCAAATAACAATAACACAAATTATTGAAAGTACATGCTTGAATTAAATAAAAACTTGATTCAATACAAAGATATCAGCGTTTTCATTACAGGAAGGGGGACAACTGTTGATGGGCGCTCCTGGTCTCAACGACTGGTCTGGTAGGTTTGACAATTCAAGTTCCGTTACATATCGATGTTAGTGTCGTCTCTATAGTATAAACGCAATAAACCTTAATTGATACTTTATCAAAGTTTTGTTACCGAAATACGGTTAAAGTCTTCCATTTTTATTTTCATGTAAGACGTTTTAGTTTGTAATTAGAGAGTACCAAGAAAAGATGACTTGAATATATTGTTTGTCAGGTATATGTATTATATGACAGTTAAACAAATCTTGAGAATTCAAATTAAAGATATTAATCAGTCACAAAATGTAATTTAGAAGCTGTAAATGTCTGTCTTTCTTACAGGTGGGCTGGCCATAGAGAAGGAGAGTGATTCTAGACATGACCTACGTTACATAGAGCCTGTCCACAGTATATATCATGATAACTATATAGGTAACCCTTTGTCTGTTACACAGTTTATGTCAACTTTACTCATATAATTTCTGAAACATGATCATATCAATATACTTGGTATTAGATCAATACTCAAATATTCACACTTCCCGTAAGAATTACTTTTTAATCAGGACATGACTGTGTCTAACTTAAATGGATGTCTAGTTTACGATCTATTTGCAAATTTCTTTGTACCGATCACTGTAACGTCTGTTTTCAGGTTATGCAATTACTACCGGAAGCTACTTATCGCGCAGGTCTAACAATGTTGCTTTGGGGGCACCAAAGGCAAATAATACTGGGAAAGTAGGTGCTCATTTGTTAATATATCAAAATCAACAATATACATATATCATTAAGATGTGTTTTGGAAGGCTTCTAATTTCGTTTCATAGCTGTCTTAGTTTGTACGTGCCTTGTAGTACTTATTTACTCCCACAATGACCTCTTAGAATAACTAAAACCTATGGATCTTATTGCTGCAATTTCCATTTTCATCTGTTATTGGTGTATCACTGATTTGAAAGCCTGGTTGCCTTTAGTTAGCCGGTGTTAGGGTCTACCCCACCCCATATTTCGGACTCATGTGGTGCACATTGTATTCTATCGTTCGGCTTGTGCTGGTTGGCAAAAGGCTGGTGGGTCCTCAGTATATGGCCAACCCATCGCGATATTTTGTCCTTGATGATTGGCGCACTCAAACCATTTGCTGTAAAAGGTTATATTGTGGTAACAATTGCTGAAAATGGTCTGACCTGTTTAAGATATCTTATGTTTTGTGTTCGTGATATTATTTATTCTTTTAATTAGAATAGTATCATAAGTAATTCGTAAAAATAATTTTGTTTAACATGTAAATAAACTACCATATGCCATTGAAATCGGGTGGAGATTCCAGCTGTATTGTTTGATTTTTGAAGGAATCTCAATACAAGACTGAGTGATAAAATAACTTTTCAATACGTGTTTGTAATACTGTTCGAACCCATTAATATTTCAGGTTTTCATCTTTGATTTAACAAACCCAAGAAATAGTCCCCAGTTAACTATCAGCGGAACCCAGGTGAGTTTATCAGTAAATATACATTCAAGTATTAAGATCATCTTGATTGTGTTGTTACCAAGATTATTTGATTGTCAAAACAGTGATTTTCCTTTTTGATAAGAATAACGATGCCGATACACGGTAAGTCTTTTCCTCTACCTAAGTGTAGTTTCTGATTCTACTTAGCGCTCAGCATAACGAGAGTCAGACGTCTGTTTTACCCGTTGTCAGTGTAATATGACCGGGCAGGGTGTGCTTGTTCTGTTTTTCTAGCGGCATGCTTCATTGAGAGCACTATAACAAAAGGAAGAGACACAACAAGAACATATTCCAGTTTCCCAAAAACATGCAAGCATACCACATAGCCGAGCGGAGGTCCTCGAATGGCCATGGCTTTGATAGAGTTAAGTCTATCAACCAACATCTCAACCAATAGCAACCATATACTGAATTGTCGCTTAGTCTTATTTTAAATTTTACTATAGATGGGAAGTTACTTCGGCTCGGCGCTTTGCACTATGAAGTTCGGTTCAGATGGATATGATGATATTCTTGTAGGAGCTCCCTGGTATTCATCCGCTGGTGGTCAGGAGGGTCGCGTCTTTATATACGTCTCGAGAGGACTGGTAAGGGAAAATATTAGAATATTGTATGGAAACAATAGCTGATAAAAGATACTTATGTTTAGAAATTTAAAATATGCTTATAATTTTTATTATATCTATCATGTGAACTCTGAAATTTGCGTTGTATTTTTGTTTGTACTGGGGACAACATTTTGAAATTACTAAAAATATTTAACTCAAGATTCTTTCCACTTAATGAAGACCAAATTCCATTTTAGTTAGGTTTTAAAAAACACACATGGATTGTTTATAATCTTTCATATATCCGCCATTGCCGTGTATTTATTTTATTGTCAATAATTGTTATTTCAGTAAGCTTAGTCCCAATGTTTACTGGCTTTAGACGTTGATTTAATATCCTTTGGCGCGGATCGTTGATGTTGACAGATACTGGGCACTCAACTTCGATTTTTAATTTCTGTATCGAAACGTTGTTGATAATAGAAAATTCTTGTACTTTTATTTTATCTGAACTTTAAAACTGTTAAATGGATAGTGCAGATGGTTTCCCGTATATATGTGCTCGATTTTCATATTCCACAAACATAATTCCTTTTATTGTATTATATCTTTGTTCTAAAAGTTCGGAGATTTAGACTGATACCAATCTTATCAAGTTGCTTTGGACATATGTTGTTTATAAATAAAAATCTTTCTCGGTTCAAATACGGATTTGTTATTTACACTAAAAGTTACTTTACTTTGTTATTAACACCAAACGTATGTAACTCAGTCAAAGTACAAAATTGAGTTTTACTCAGAGTGCAGATTGAGCGCCAATATGTGGGAATCAATATTGGAATCATATACATATTAATATATTACTGATTATTTATATCACTAGATGGGATTTAAAAAGTCGAGCACGGTACTTACCGGGTCCTCGTCTGCTAATGCTGGATTTGGTTCTGCCATCGTCAATCTTGGCGACATCAACAATGACGGCTTCCAAGGTAAGGTTTATTATACTGAGTATTTTGTGTGATATTTCCTTCGTACATGCAATTTTATGTATAATATTTTCATAATAATTTTGTTCCGTTTACCTAACTATAATACACATATGAAAATATTTTATTATTTACTTCTGATTAGCTATACAGAAGTTGCAATCATCTAACCATTTAAATCCCTTTGACAACATATGTTGCTGTTCAATCTCCTAACTATAAATGATACTGTTCAATCTCCTGACTATAGATGTTACTGTTCAATCTCCTGACTACAGATGTTACTGTTCAATCTCCTGACTATAGGTTTTGCTGTTCAATCTCCTAACTATAAATGTTGCTGTTCAATCTCCTAACTATAAATGTTACTGTTCAATCTCCTGACTATAGATGTTGCTGTTCAATCTCCTAACTATAAATGTTACTGTTCAATCTCCTGACTATAGATGTTTCTGTTCAATCTCCTAACTATAAATGTTACTGTTCAATCTCCTGACTAAGATGTTACTGTTCAATCTCCTAACTATAGATGTTACTGTTCAATCTCCTGACTATAGATTTTGCTGTTCAATCTCCTAACTATAGATGTTACTGTTCAATCACCTGACTACAGATGTTACTGTTCAATCTCCTAACTATAGATGTTACTGTTCAATCTCCTGTCTATAGATGTTACTGTTCAATCACCTGACTACAGATGTTACTGTTCAATCACCTGACTATATATGTTACTGTTCAATCTCCTGTCTATAGATGTTACTGTTCAATCTCTAACCATGACATTCCCATTGACTACAGATGTTTCTGTTCAATCCTCTAACCATGACATTCCCATTGACTACAGATGTTTCTGTTGAATCCTCTAACCATGACATTCCCATTAACTACAGATGTTTCTGTTGATTCCTCTAACCATGACATTCCCATTGACTACAGATGTTTCTGTTGATTCCTCTAACCATGACATTCCCATTGACTACAGATGTTTCTGTTGAATCCTCTAACCATGATATTCCCATTACCTACAGATGTTTCCGTTGAATCCTCTAACCATGACATTCCCATTGACTACAGATGTTTCTGTTGATTCCTCTAACCATGACATTCCCATTGACTACAGATGTTTCTGTTGAATCCTCTAACCATGACATTCCCATTAACTACAGATGTTTCTGTTGAATCCTCTAACCATGACATTTCCATTGACTACAGATGTTTCTGTTGATTCCTCTAACCATGACATTCCCATTAACTACAGATGTTTCTGTTGAATCCTCTAACCATGACATTCCCATTGACTACAGATGTTGCTGTGGGAGCTCCATTAGAGGATGACTCTCGTGGGATAGTGTATGTATACATGGGGACTCGAGGTGGATTGTGGCACACACCAATACAATCCGTGCGAGCTCGCGCTTTAAGTCCGATTCTAAGAGGATTCGGGGCGGCCTTCTCCCGGCCACACGACATCGACAAAAATGGATACAATGGTAGGTCTAGAATCACTGTGCATGTTCCACGCGAGTGCCAATCAGAGTGTCCTATATAACGAGATAAGATATTTGTGTTGGTCTGTTTGGTTTTCTCCATAGAGCTATACCTTTAGTTTTAGTCTTCGCTAAATACACAACCGGTACGTTGTGTACTATGGTTAAAAAAAAAAGTTATTTTAATGTAATTAATTACAAAACAAGGTATTACATCATTGAACTCTATAGAGCTGGTATCATCATAATCTGAAAGAATTGGCATGTAACCACAAATACAACCTGTTCGTGAAATAACCATGCACATTCTTTTTTATGCCAATCTAAATTTAAAAACAAAAACGATTTTTTCCAGATATTGTTGTTGGATCGCACCTATCTAATCAGGCTGTATTACTACGCACACGGCCTATACTAAAAATGTCAGTAGTGTTTATTGTTGCGCCAAAGAAAATAAACCCTGAAAGGAAATGCAGAGACTATGGATTACCGTATCCCTGCGCCAGGGTGAAGTTCTGTTTCTCATACAGTGTCAATGGACAGCCAATTCCTGATGATATAGGTCAGTATTTAACATTATTTAATGATTTAAGAAACATTTTGTAATAAGCCGTAATAAAACATCTTGAAAATGTCCCCACTATTACAAACTACAAATACATGTATTACATTTTCATAACACTTTTTCTGCAAAAAAAGTTTGTAATGCAATAGCAACTGGCTGTAATGCGCTGCTAAAATTTAATGATGGTTACGACACATTCAAAAGATAAAACAGTGCTGGGGACGCCTTAAATTAATTTGTAACCCTGGTTACAGATGTGCATTATACGCTGGGAGTAGACGTCACACGGGGACAGCGGACTCATAGGGCAGTGTTCATCGAGGCTCTGAAGAACGCTACCTTAAAGGAAATGACGTCAATCACAGGAAGTTTTGTTTTGCCACGAAACTCACGAACATGCAGTGGGCTTCATACATTTTTCGTAAAAGTAATTAATGTTATACAGAATTACCATCATAATTTAGAATTTAAAGTAAATGTAGAACTATTATTTTCTGTGAACATTTAACTCTGGTAATTTAGCACGACCCAAAAGGTCAATCAATAATTATATCGATATCATTATATGAGTTGTCACTGATTGATACATATAGGTTAAGATGAAATCTGTACAGTCTCTTTTAACAGGAGTTACCTCTCTTTAAATACTTGTTTTCGGGTAGTACTGTAAAGTTGAATACCCCAAGATAACTAGTCCAGTATACAATTATATACTGTCATCATTTCAGAATACGATTGATCCGTATGAGGATATCACAGTAGAACTCCGTTTCTCCAACACTTACCGAAATACATCATCCATTGTACCAATAGTTGCCCCATACGTCGCTAAATCCAAGGTCTATCCTGCTCAGAATTATATCAAAAGAAAGGTAAGTGATATTAGTCATTTAACGAATAAAATCATGTTAAAATCATATTAATCATTTAAAATCAAGAAAGTTGTTTCTTCCTAGTAAGGTTATCTAATGTGCTAGTACAACAACCGGTTGTGTACGGTACATAGCTTCTCGTTTGTGGTAATTTCCTTTTAGTTCAGTCGTTAGAGCGGCGGACCAGTATGTCGGGGGTTCGAGCCCCGCTAGCGGCACAATACTCTAGCCCTGTTTCAATAACATTGTCGACGTGTCGATGACGTCATCGATTTCGACGGGTAACACCGATGATGATGGATAAGACAATAAACAACGCACAACATCACAATAACTATTAGCTGCCTATTTTTAGACTTTCGGAACAATTGTCGTGTATCGTCCGAATCTTAGAAGTCGAATTTAAAAATAGATTTGTTTTACATGTTCTTACAATATTCCAAATGGTTGCCAATGAGCTTCAAGTTGCTGACGCAGCTGTAGATTCTTTTCTCTATCTAGATCTACTTGTTTTTCTGCATTATTATTACGCCACGATCAGTTTCCTTGCTCTATGGAATCGACATCTTCAGTAGGTATGACCAATGACCGGTTTTCTTGAAGTCCTTCTACATGTATCACATACATTCTTCGTTCTAAGATACTAGTACGTGTTATATAGTGGATTCAATAGAAAATCGAAAACTAAAATTTTTCTTTATCTGGATAGCTGCCATCACATGGTGACAATTCTTCTATGCAACTGAAAATGTCACTTTTTCTTATATAAGGGGGATAACTGAATCGTCGTGAAATGTTCGGCCAGATGAGACCTGTTAATGTAAGATTCAATATCTAATGCACACATAGCATATATTACATGAAGTCATAAAGATCATACACACTCTTTCCTGGAGATCAATGACGCAGTCTATGTTTAATTAGTCAAGGCTTTAAAACGTACCCACCATGCTGTTTGAATGTGAGTAATGGCCATGTAATGAAGGCTGCTTGCTAATGATTAAGTATCAGTACTAATGAATAGGAGCTAGCGCTAATGAGATAGGTTCCATATATAGACTAAAGCGGGGCTCATTTTGAAAAGGTGAAAAAGACACCTCCAGCACATCAGTTAATTAATCTATGAAGTAGTCAAAGCTCTAAAAGCCAGTTTATATTCAAAATCAATAGGCTTCCTTTCTCAGTCATATCATCTATGAAGTAACGACATGTTTATGTCTGATATTTAATGATTGTATCCACAAACGTTTATCTTGTATAAATGCATGACTCATATGTTGTTTTTTATTTTATTGTAAAGAAAACCGCCATGATAATTAAACCATATATATATAGTTAAAACTCAGATTAAGTTTAAAATAAAAGACAGCTTAAGTAGAATCATAAACGGATCTGTATGGACAACCTTGTGGCAGTAAAGATATATTGATAAAAAAAGGACGAGGTGCCGCTAGCCTTTCAGTGAGGCAATGTTTTTCCATTTTATTACTGTTCAGTCTTGGCAAAGCAAAATCGAATTGGATTACAGTTGAACTAAATACAGTAGTAAGCAAAAACACACAAACGTGCTGTTCCAGAAGTGTATTTACAAATCGTAAGGCAAAGCCTGCGGTAGGTTACAATCTGAATTAAAAGACGAAAACAAAAGCTAGTTCAAAGCGCAAATCTCGCCTGGAATTATAAAAATCCAGGTTAGGTTTGCATGATTAAGAAATGAAGAAATAATCCGCTTTGTACGCTTCGTAACGTCTGACACACTTGGTGTAGAATAACCTTTATGTTTACTACAACATGCTGTTTTGCGTACCATGACTAAACTGTATGATAATGCGTGTTATTCTGTTTGAAAGTAAATCAAAATTAGATTGCAATGATATTCATCTTCATGCTCGTAATAAAATAAGTATTAATTATTATCAGCCTTTAAATGTTAAACGGCCAGTATCGAGGACTCAAATTGCAATATTGTGTTCCGTTGCGTTACTTTAATATGCCTGACACATTTGATCGTGAAGCTGTAGAGTGTACTGTGGAAACAACTTCAGATTTGGTTGATGGCGTAGGTTTGGGCATCAACTTCGCACAAAGCCAAGATCCGGAATCAATATTCTCTCGAGGACTTTTTTCTCATCATTTCTACTCTTTAGCTCATGTCTTCTATCTTTGACTACCAATCTGTCAGGTAAATGACAATGGTACTGTTTCCATTCATTTCCGGGATGTTAATATCCATTAGAGCTGTCGTTTGGTCTGGTAACAATCCAGTGTTCCGTGCCATTATTCGCCGTCACTGCTGAAATCATAGCAGTCCAGATCCTATCTTGGTACTTTTCTATAAATATAGACTGCAATATTTCAACAAAGTTATTCAGGTTCTTCTGAACTGAATTTGATGTGATTTTTATGTGATTAATATCAATGGCATAATATGTTTGTTTTTTTCTTTTGCTTGATCTTGTTTCCTTCCGTCAAAAGGTTCATTAAGAGGTAGAAAGCTATATTCATAAAATGCGTCTTTAAATAACATATCTCAAATATATTTTTAGATCATAAATATCTATAAACAATTCACATTTTCCACCTTTCCAAAACTACCTGACCAGTTTCAACAAAAGTTTTTAGAAACAGTCTCTGGCCTAAGACAAATCACAATGTGAGATAGATATATGATCCACACTCCCAGAGAGTTTAGGGTGAGGATATCAAAATGTATAAAAATGGTTGAACGTTAAAAACAACAAGGATATGATGGAATAAGACACTCATCTAAATTATCATTTTTCCTGACTGATATCAATAGGCATGTGGATACATAGGGATGAACGTTAATGCCAATGAACATTTTGGTTTTGAATATATATTATGAAGTAACCTAGCAAATATTCACACAATATCTTGAAGAATTTGATAAGGTTGATAAGAAACCATGATCATGTTATGTTTCAGATATCAATAATGAAAGAATGTGGATCTGACGTCTGTAGGAGTAGTCTGTCGCTGCTGAATACAACAGTGATGGTGGGGAAAACTAATTCTACGTATATCATCGATAAGAGTGAAGGGATATTCATAAACCTATCCTTAATTAATTACGGGGAAATAGCTTACGCGACCACGCTAACACTGACAGTCCCGTGTAATTTAACGTTGCAAGGAGGGTGGAAAACCATGTACAAATCCATCATACCGCTTAATTGCAAGACAAGCCAGTTTAGTGCGAGACAATGTTATGTACTTTGTGATATTGGTGACGTAAAATTTCTTGATGACGTCATTCGTGTGTCTGTAAAGTTAACAACTAGATCAGAGATTACAACAAATATTATCGAGATTGTCTCATCAATCAAGACAAGAAGTAACGACACAATGGTCGACAGAAAGAAGATGATCAGCGAGGTAAAAGTGGAATATTTGCCGAACATACGAATTACTGGGTAAGTACCAATTTCCCTGAACACGCAACTACCATATATTACTTGGATATGAAGTAAAATCATCAGCTCAAACTTTTCAATGATGTTTATGGTGTAAAGTAAGTTCCTTTGTTACTGAAAAGATACTTATTCATTAGCTCCTGTTTTTCATAGATAAAATAACCATTTGTTGGTGTCAGTGTAGCATCTTTAAAGAATAATGTACTTCAAAACCCAAAAAAGGTTACACGTTTTATATATCATAAATGATCTGTAACATCAACTAGTTTATAGGTCAAAATTAAAACAAGAAGCCTAAGAGCCGACAGTAATCGGATAACCTTTGACTAGTTGTATTAGGTATGTACTGCAAGATGATAATTTTAATTGTTATCTGTTATCATTTGTTTTTCTTTGGGATCGGGAAGATGGTCTACAAACAACACTTCTTGGTTTGCCCTTTCATCACACTGCTGTCAATTTTCAGCTCAATTGTACTGTGAATTTTTTTTAAGATGGTGTCAGTCTTAATGGATTTTGGAAATTGCTGAATAACAACATGACCAATTCAGGATAATTTCAAGAAAATATTCTCACCTATGTAACTTAAAAAGACGTTTAAAATAGAATAATGTGACTACGTAATAAATTTACATAATTCTGAAGCCGCCATGGAAATGATTTTATCAAGTCCAAGAAGAACAACACTTTAAAGGCCTACTCAACTTAATCGAACCAGGACTTGAGGGAGAATAAGTTTAGATGTGTTTTTCAGGATAACCGCCTGGAATTTGGATATACTCGAGAAATAATTATATGACCAGAACCATCTTAGGATCATTCCAGACAAGTTCCAGCTCTCAACCACAATGATGAAGTTTCAACTGAGAAAGGTCGAAAGACGAAACACGGTGGTTATCGGTCATACTGTCTTTTGGGGTCATATGACCTAATAAAATACATGATATTAATTCAACAAGAATCACTGCCAGTAATTCGCCTGAACTGCTGCCAACGATGTTCTCTATGAATAAGAATACGATTACGGAAAAAAAGACAAAGCAATATCCGTTTAGCTTAAAAGAGTCGCTTCATTATTCATCCCGATTGCGAAGGGCCTAATTATAAAATGTATTCCTCATCATATATATCATTTTGTAACGGTTAATCTGACCTGGAGAAGACAACCCGAGCTTCCTATCTCAACCTATGATACAGTACATTGCGCGTAATAGCTCCCTGTGTCATTGTATTCCAATCCATTCCCTTCTATAAATATCTGTAATGAACTGAGCACTAGAGTTCCGAGACAGCCTCTGTGCCGCAAGGTTCCTCAACTCGTATGATATTTACACTCAAGGGCACTTGTATTTATTTCCATAGATTGTATGTCTTCATGATATTTATGAAGATCAATATATTTCCTTGTTAGTACAGATTAAAACACTCCTAATACATCAGACGGCATGCGACTCCTAGGGAAGGCGTGATGTAGTTTTGTTGTCCATAGCAAGGCTACAGAGTTGGTCACAAACATGTAGCCATTTTTCTGATGAATAAGGGTTTCTCTAAAACCAATTAACGCTGTAATTAAATAGTATCGCAATTAACGCTGTAATTAAATAGTATCGATGTTCACATTAAAGGTAGATCAATGGAATTTCGAGCTATACACGTTCACGATCATTTTCAAAATGTAATATTTGAGGAAAGTATATAACCCTTACATATATCATCGAGACTTTGAGCCCGTTTAATTTGAATATTAACGTGACGATAATAATAACAACTTTTCATTACAGTTTATCAAATCAATGCCGTCTTTTCTCTTTTTGTTATAGTACTGTAACAAATGAACTGATATAATACTGTTAGCATTCTTTGTCTTACATGATCAATTGTTAACGCCAAATTGATATTAAAAATGGTACTACAAGACAAATTCGCGCAGTCTTGTCGATTGCAATTAACGTGATTGTATTTTATCGCAATCTGTATGACAAAGACGAAACATAATAAGCGACATTTGGTATGTACGATATTACCAATAGCTAAGTAAATTGGTTTTCGTGATCAAAAGTGTACAACACAATGTGTTGATTTGTGAATATTATGGTTTTCTGTTCTATATGCGTGAAATAAAACTACCACTCGTTGTTGAGTATATACACAACAATATCGAATGTGTTGATACCTGTCCTGCTGGGAAGACGCTGGATGTTTTTGCTGACGAGAATACCCATGAACCATTGGTCACGGTTTTCCCGAGACTATTTCTTCACTTAATCATGGCATTGGTCACGGTTTTTCCCGAGACTATTTCTTCACTTAATCATGGCATTGTCGACAAACTGGACAAAGGCTTTAGTAACGACGTCGTCAAGGCTACGTAGACAGTTCTATAGGACTGGAGTAACGTGATTCTACCAACAATGGCCACACTGATGGTGCTGTATAGTGGAGGAACACAGGCAGTGATTGGTGGATCTAGTGTAAACACTTGGTGTTAAGCTTGTCTGAGATTAAGGAAGGGTAGACGTATTATTACGGTGTTTCTGGAAGTCCTAGTTAAATAAAAGCTAGTAGAAATACAGATGTAGCTTGGACACTGCAAACCATCCTAGTTTCGTGTGCGTTGATATTTCCATTCTAAAATCGGACTGCTGCAATAAACTAGGTAAACGAAAATGCCGAATTTTAGAATTAATCTCGAATCAATTAATTAGTAGCAAATTGTTTAATGCAATTTCATTTTCCCATTTACGGTAATAAAAGTGCAACTGATTTATTGATTCCGTGAAGATTGGCAGTTATGTCGATTTTCCATTATGAGTTGGGTTTAAATATAAGCACACTGAAGTCCGGTACTAACATTTTCTAACAAGCGAAAAATTTTCTCTGCGGTTGTTATTTGAGAAATGTCTATAATTTTATGTTAAGTTTGAAGGACTTGGTACATGTATGTGATTGATTGATGTGTTCATAATTAATAGCTCATTAGTCATGTATTTCATATTCTCAGTGAAGGGTTCTTTTAGTATTATACTTAATAGAACGTTTGGTTTGTTAAGGTATTCCTCGCCTGACCAGCACGTGAGTAGGAAGGGAACACCTGACAATATGGGTCACGAGAACATTACACATACATATGATATCACTAACTATGGACCGAGTGCACTATCACGTGGGACCCTCCTCATACATGTACCGGTCATGGACGATTACATCAAGTTACAAGCATATACGGTAGGTACTGTAGGACAGAAAAAAGTTTAAAAAGTGATTATGGGAAATATATAAAACCGTGATATTGACTTGAATAAAGCGTCAGGGTGATATAACAAAACTAACAAGGTACCTATACACCACTTTAAAGAACACGATATATACATATCACTATTCCCGTACTCGACTCATTATTTATTGAAAACATATTTTCCTTACGGTAACGTTGGTATGTACATTAATATCCAACTGGAATGTTATCAGATAATAACACAATCAGCTAAAATACAACTGATTGTTCTCAAACAATTATGGTTAATTCTATGTAGGGAAAGGGAGTCCTTTTAATGCAAGAGCTAATTACATTTCAAAAGTTTCAAAAACATTATATTCGTGATCGTCGACATACTTAATGAAAATGCTATTGAGAGTGAGACGAATTTCCGAAGTTAATTTTATTTTGTCACGTTTCAGTTACACATGAAGGTTAAGAAACTTATATGAAGTTGGCAGCTTTAGAAATGAAACTTAATAAACCATCCTTCTACGATTAAATATAGTTTTACTCGACGTTCACTCTTTCAACAAATTAAAACAGCGTAAAAGGTTTAACATGTACAATATAAATTAACATTATTGAACGTTTGTAATGTTAAGTTGATACGTTGAATACCATCCATCTTATATAGAAGTGAATAGTATTTAGTTGCGTTTATTCACAGGAGGCCATATTGTTTCTACGCTATCAGCTATTTAAGTTTACTTTCTATATATTATACTTTAACCCAGATCTTTGGGAATAGAATATGATATGATATACATTGTATTTACTTATAGTTACTAAAATGATAACAATACGAATATAATAAGCGGTCCAGGCATTATATTTACTATTCTGCTCTGAACAAAGCTCATAGTGAGTATTATACATAGAGTCAATACGTACACGAGATGTATTTGTACCATCTTAAGACGAAAGATTTATTCTTTGTACGAACAACATAAAATCATAAGAAAGATAATTTTTTAGATAATTTCTGAAACAAAAATTAAAAGTTTCTTAAGAATAATATTAAAAATAGAATAACATTAGAAAATCTATTGATGGACTAAGATGAGGTTACAAAACCAAACAAATGCCTAACAGTTCCCTCCGTAATCTGTGTTAAGAGTGAAGATACAACTAATAATTAATAATAAGTGATTAGGATGACGATGGAAAATATTACACGAGCCACGTTATGAAAATAATCAATTGTTCAGAAGATGATGATAAGAATTAAATTAACGGTAAGTTCACAATTTTAACTACATAATTATCAATCTTGATTTACATTCAATTTTAAAAATTGAAAGCCGTTTCGGTAGAGGGCCTTTGTAGTTGTATGTAGCGGTTCTTTCCAAACGTTTGATATTTCATGCGACATTTACCACTATGTCAATAGTATATTGGTGCTTTTATGGATTTAAATCATCATCCATATTTACACATTGAATGTTTACTGACAGTTTGTGATGGTGAAAATTACAAGAAATACAACTTTACTGGTTCATGGTATGAGTGATTTAAGCGTTTTTTTTATTCCATTTAGCTCGACACTGATCATGGGATAAGCTGCCTATTAGATAGACACCCCAAAGAGCCCGCACATTCGGATACAAGGCAAGCTGGAACGTTCACAACACTTAGCATTGTAAGCTTGTCAATTAGTTATTTTTTCATATGTTTAGGCCGTCTTCTAACACACAATTAATTGGAAAAGACATTTGACAGCGGTGGTGACGGAAATTGTAGGCGGGAGTGCCTAAAAGTATATATCGTCATCACCAACAGATGTCCGCACTTTAAAAGGAATCGATCGCACGCCAAACAAGAGGGAACCAGTGTAATTAGAAAAAAGCCTGGGGATGCAAACGTAATAAGGAAGCATTATACAGAACACACGATACCATTTCTGTGTCAACGAAGCTAACATCACGATGCCAGTCCAATACATGGTATGGAGAACATTCTCGTCGAGTCTGTCTGTTGGTTTGTTTAATGTCCTATTAACAGTCAGCGTCATTTAAGGACGATCCCAATGTGGGTGTTGGAGGAAAACCGGAGTACCGGAGAATATCCATTGACTTTGGATAGTACCTGACGTATGATTCAAACTCGACACCAAGAGGTCGGCGCTTGTAGTAAATGTCGGAGTACCTTTCACCACTCAGTCACTATGGCGTCAGAGAGCCGAAACTTCCCTAATTCAAACACAAAAACAGTTGACTAAAGTTTGATATGGTTAGATGTGTATTTGACCAAAGCTTCAAGACAAATCTTAATTTTATGTTTAGTAATATACCGGTTTGTATTTCCTTGGTTTAATATTTGTAAATGTGATTTTACGCTTTAATGCATTTGGTTTCTGTGACCATATTTCTTTTTTTGTTTTGATCTGTATCTTTGTATCCATTATTTATGTTTTAGAGTTGCGAGCATTTTCCCTGCCTGCTCATCACGTGTGACGTCTGTATCTTACCGTCACAACAGTCCATCACATTGAAGGCTATCATGAGCATGTCCAGAGGAATCTTTGTCGATGATAAGGTATGGGAGATACATACAAGTTAAGTATTAAATAATAGATAATATCCATGCTTTGTCGAGTTAACGACCTCCTCATTCAGCAAAGTTGCGTCGATTATCCTTCGAACATCTCTCCCTCTACCATTTATGTAATAATTGATACATCTGTAGCTATACAATGAAGCCGAACCAATTAGACATATCCGCCTTCCACAGTTGCCAGGCGCTATAAAAGCGTTTGAAATTCTGTCATCGACAACCCTTTAGCTCTGGACTCGGCAAAGCAAAGTGGGATTACAATACTTGGAATAACCCTATAGGTTTTCTTCAGGATCCGCAGCTTCCATCTAAACCTAAAATCTTTACAAAAGAAAACTATATGATTATGAAATAAAACACAACCAGATCTTGTCATAGTTGTCGCGGAAATTATGGCTATTCTTGGTGTAAAGGTATACTTTAGAAAAGCAGTACGCATAGGAGGTCATATTATACTGAGAACAAGGAAAGACACTTCTCAAAATGAACTGATAGTAAATCAGCAATACAACCTATACTGCAAAAACTGAAACCGCAAAAATCAAACCTGATAAAGTACAACACTTGTATAATTGTATAAGTATTCACTAAATATGTTTTCCAGAAAGTGAAACATACCCGGATGGAGTCTTCTTTGTTGTTTACTTATGACGCCGGCCTTGGACCAAACGTGGAGCAGAAAAGTACGGGGACCACAGTAAGTGTTGAATGTGGTGATATTTCTAAATTTGTATTCTTCATCAGTAAAAATTCAAATTGTTTGATATATGTATAACTTCTCATAAGTATAAATCAGTCATTAATCTAAAGGACATTTGTAATGATAATAATAATTTTATAATTTCAGTTTACAATACCTATCGTACAAAAACTGACACAATAGTCAATGACGATAGTAAAGTACAACATCATAAGTTCACAGATGTAAACAAACATGTAGACGAACACATTTTGTTAGTGTCATCTGGGACTGAAGAAGGCCGTCTAGTGGCTGAATATATATTCCATATAAATGATTTTTGTTTTACATTGAATTTATTTGGGCATTTTATATCGGATTATTAATATACTAGCTTTATACCTTTTTATCTCATTATGATTCAGTTAATTATTTAGTCATATCTTAAAAGAAGGTTAATTTGATAGTTAAAATAATGTTAGGAGAGATATTAAGCGAATGTTGTACAAAAATAATTGTCGTAAATGTCAAGAAGAGACATCATGGTAGATGCTTATAGTTCGAATCTAGATATTGTAGTGGATAGCTAACTTACGTAGTATACACTTATTTATCATTGTAGGTATCCACAGACTTCATTACGTACCAGCGGATGTTAAAAACAAGAAAACTCGAACTGTGGATAGTTCTCGTTAGTTTTTGTGCAGGCATAATAATTTTCATGATTATCAGCATAATTCTTTTAAAGGTGAGTTAGACGGATACATATCAATAGGGGCATTTTTATAAGTTTACATGACCAGATAACAATTTTCTTCCTGTGTTTAACAGAATATCAACTAAAATAAGTGCCCCAAAGGATGAAATATTACGAGAGAAAACACCAACGCCGTTGACTTCAATTGGTTGTAATGTTCGTGTAGGAGCAATACTATCAGAAAGAGGTTATATTAGATCTGTTGGTTCAAATACATTTCCATTGCACTTTGAAAAAATCCTACAAACACATGTACACATACACTTTTGTTATCTTTCATATATATATTAACATAATATTCAACTGACTGACTATATTGTAATTAATTTGCTACATTTAACTGACGTTATTCTATTCACTAAGGTTGGTTTCTTTCGGAGGAAACAACGGGAGGACCTGCTAACTCTCCGGAAATTACAGTCTAGACATTTTGGGAGATCTCGCGTGAGCTCTGAAGAGACCAGTGAAAGGGGAGAAGGTAGCAACGAAAATCTCGTCATGGCAACGGACTACAGGACCGTAGCTTATGACTTGTCAGGGGAGTCATCGCCTGATTCCCCGATCTCCAGAACGTTTGATGACACTGAATATTTAGAACCCATTCAAACACTCGTGAGATCGTGATTAATGGTATTTTTTAATATTTAGACTTAAATCGTTTTATTTAATAACCATACGCATAATAATACGCGATGTTGACCTTTGAACTTTTTTTGGTCTCTGGAAGCCCTCATACCATCGGATTCATACCCATCTGCTACAGTATTGTGTCCTTTTAATAACATCTGCGAGGTGTCCTTTTAATAACATCTGCGAGATTTTCATTGAGTTAATCGAGTTACCGGAAGTGTTGTCTATGGTTTCTGGTTTGGTGCTGGGTTTACTGTAAAACTATTGATTTCCCTTTGGTTAAGGTCTGGTTTGTATTCCTGCAGCCATTACAATTACAATTCTCTTATTACAATGTTTTTCTTCCTCGGATTCATGACATGAACACGGAGTCGCCTGTTACACTGAAACAAATGTTAGCTACTTTGCCGAAACTGCTTACAACTGCATGTTAACGTCTATGTACTTATTGTTAAAAACTGCATGACAACGAATATGTATTATTCCTATTAATGCACAATCATGTCAACAGAAAACGTAGTAAGATTAAATACAGGTTAACCAGAGATGATACACTCATCTCAGCTTTATTTTTTTATCTAATCGACACAATTAAATTTTGAAGATAAACATATGTAACGAGATCACTAGTCTCAACATGTTCAGTTATTTCCCAGATTAATGAATTCAATCCCTCAAAATCGCAAAGATAAGTACTTAAAAAACGAAAAAAATGAACATTTATGTAGCGTATTGTATTCTTGTCTTTGTGGCGATCTGAAATGTTTTACCGTGCTGTTTATCACCTGAAATGTTATACTGTGCTGTGTATCAGTGGTTGCATCTAGTTATTTGACGGCGGCCCATGTGATGACAGATATACATATATTTACCCGACAACAAGCATTTGTTTTACCACTTAATACAGAAAAAAGTATTAATACGAAACTAAGATACACTTCAATTTCAATATGTTTAGTTTTCTTATGAATTTTTTTTATATATATTCCTGGTGTTTATTTGATGGATACCTTTACATTATGGCCAGTTCGGTAACCTATAATGGATACCTATGATTATATATGTAATTTGATGTATAGTACATTAAAGATATCGTATTCAATTATCGTTTTGTGTGTGAAAAATGTTAGTTATTAAATAATGATGTATGTATGATAGGTAACTTATCGCATTAATATATTTATAGATCTAATGTGTCATGTTCAACTGTGTCTTTTTTAAGTATTTGTATTTAAATATTTAAAATGACGATGTATAAACCATACCCAAGGTTTGCATTCTATACTGTATATAACTGTCTGCTTTAGACAGTAACCTATTTGTAATATTTTTTTTATAATACATGTAGTTAAGATCACTGTGTTTCGTGTTAACGTCACCCCTTTATGTGAAACAGTCCGATGAAGTGACTTTTCACATAAAGTCGAGGGACCATGCCGTATATAATTACCGGTATTGTTCTTTTCAATAGAAGAGATATATATGTTTCCGAAATTGGCCAGAATGGTATCGCACCAAGAGAAACGAAATGATTGAGTACTGTACCAAGTGAATCTGCAAAGGTGATAATATGCAAAAGCTTCAGAGGTACAACATTCCATCACCAAGGTGGTGTAGTTTTCCCTTTCTTTACGTTCACGACTATTTTCCTCTCTTTCGTTATTTATATATTATTTAGTTCGTTCTATATAAGTATCCATTTTGAATATCAACATTTTGTTTAAAGAAAACCGCGAGTAGGTGATGCATTTGCTAAACGTAGCAGTGACAAGCAGTGATTGAGGACAAAATCCAAGAATCTAATTATTTGTGTCTGAGATATAGCTTTATGGAGGTATTACGTGGCATAATGTATATATCACTGAACAATTGTATTTTGTCACTTGAGAAACCTTATCATGATCTCATTCTGTAATTTATTGTAAGAATGGTATTTTCCAACTATTTAAATCATATAATGATCAAAAATAAACCAATCAAACTGTTTCTAATAAAAGCGTTAAAATCATTGATGTTATCGTCCTTTATCATAGGTGAGCCTACCGATTGTTTTTGTATTCCAATATTAAATTATTTTATGTTAAACACACACTATAGATTTAATTAGCGGAAGGTCACCAGAGCAGACTGCAGATTTATTTTTTTCGCAAATTGGTCATTGATATTACAGCGGTTTTTACAATCAACAAAATCTTATCCCAGGTCACAACTGATCTTCGAGATGTGGTTACGCTATAGTAATCAGATTGTTCGTCGCTCGGTCTGTCTGTCTGTCCTTTTTATTTTGTATTGGTATGATGACAGGAAATAAGCTATGTTTATCGTACCTAGTAGGACGAATCCCCATACCATCTAGATACCCAGTGTAACTTTTTGAGCAAAAAAGGTTATATTCAATTGGTTTCTCAGCGGCTATCTTGGAATTTAACTATAAAGTTTTGTAGCTAATCGCTGACACACATTCTGTGATAACATCATGAAGCAAACTTGTTAACAACCTACTAATCAGGTCAAGGTCATAGGTTTAAGGTTTAGGGTCAATTTTGTATTTTATTATCTGAAATCAATATGAATCAAAGTTGAACTCAAATGAACTGTTAAAAACAGTTGGTCTGTGACATTGTGTCAGGGTTGAAGGTCACTTGGATTTATAATAAAAAAAATCACAACTTAGATTGCTCTTAAGTGATGCGATTTTACGGTATTATCATGAAGCTGTTCAAATGGAGACACGGAATTGACGATAAGATCAGTGGTCACAATGACAGGGTCATAGATCATGATTAATTTGGCATCTTTTCTCATGCACGTTTATTAAGTGAAGTTTCTTTTAAATGAAGTAAGGAATCAAAGGATTATAATTAAGGACATATATTAAGGAAACATTGTAATTTTATCAAATTTCATCAGGGAATTTGACCATTGGTCGATTTATTTCCTTCCTTTCTAAAATCATGGTTGCCATAGACAATTTGCATCAGATATAAACGTTTCGTTAGAGGCTTTTATCACTATGGACCATACAGTCACTACTATTTCCTATAGTTATATTCTCTTCTTGTGATCACCACATTTAATTCGATGTGGTCATCTCTTATTAGGCAGAAAAACATATCATACTGTCACGACTAATCCGCTATTGAAGTTTCCACTCATTTTATTTAGCCACCATTAATCTTAATACACCATCCCCACTAATCCTAATTAAACGTCTTATCTTACCAAGCAGCCTATAATGTCCCCATCATATCTTATATATAAAACCACTTGCTGAAAAGTTAAGAGCACTTAAACAGACAGTAACTTGTGTGTGGTTAGCCTTAGGTTAACGTCCTTCAATGGATGAAATTGTCATCATCATGTGACAAGACAGTACAGCAGACCTTGATATATTTAGACGAACTTTCAAGACCCAACTTAAGTGTGGATAGGGCAATGACTTACGTTGTGATACAGTATACAGAATCGTGGACCAACGCCCTGTATTCGCCTTACACATTGTGATCCCGTCATGCGTGAAACCTATGCATATTAAGTAAATACGTTGTTCCAAATATGTCGCATCCTTTTGATACTGTGTATGCTATTTGCAGTGAACTAGAAGTAATTATCCTTATCGTATTTCAAGGACGAACTATTCAATTTACCACGTGCTCGAGTGGTCACATGTAATACTTACATTGGCATTGATGGTATGTGTTCTTTATTGCTTGCAGATGTCATATCTATCAGGACACCTTGACCTGGCACATTTTACGGACACATTGATGAGTTTTCACAAAGACTTGTTCATAATGCAATGGTTTGTCGGTAGGGAAACTGAGCAATCAGTGGTTACCATGTGACCAAGTAAATACCAACGTCACAATAATTCAAATCTTCTTTCCAAATATAATTTTACATAAGACCCATATTCATGATCAAATGTTTTACCATACAAAAATCAAAATATGATAAGAATCATTATCAATCTCAAAAGTTATCACTTCATTTCTCCAATGTTATACTGTTTCTAACAACAATTGTTAACACCCCATCATTTATTATTCTAGGGTAACACATTAAGTCTCATTACTTTGTTCTCTTGTTGCTTTTTTTGGTTACTGGTTTTTTTTTCACTGATTTACTGAATACATACCATTCAACACGGCGAAAATCCAGAAACAATAAATAAACACAAACTTGCAGAGAGCTTAAACGTTATATACATTAATAATTGTTCTCAAAAAATAAATAAAATATTGGAATTTATAGATTTACCACTGTAGGAATCAATTCTTTCCATATTTACCATCCAGTTGCTATAAATTATTTTTGTTCCAATAATTCTGGAACCAAAAACCATATAAGCATATAGGCAACTCCTTCATTGACTTTGCGGATGACCTTCGGGTTATAGACATTTTATCTTGGCTAACTACTTTCAAGTCCTTTATTTTCAACATCATGTTTTCTATAAAAATTTGAAGTGTAATTTTGCCTGCACGAAATTAAGCAATTCTACCTTATTGTTTATCCGAAAATCATATATGCAAACCGGAGTTTTTCTTTTATTAATTATATATTAATTAAATCTTTTTTTTTTTTTTTTTTTTTTTTATTTGCTTACAAAAATGTGTCCACGCCATTTTAAGATTACTAAACATTTATTACCTATAAGTAATCCGAAACAATTTGGAATATGTATATAAATATATATAAAACATCCAAGGCACTTACAAGGTATATCTGCTGATCGTAAAAATGGCGGAGTTGCCAGTTTCTCTTATGTTTCGGCTATTTTAAAAAATCCAAAACAGGACAAACGGCCTTGGCCTTTGGTTTTACTTTTCCCCGAAGTAAATAGCTTGATGTGAATTCATCTCAGGTCCGTGTTTTGCATGTTTAAGCGTCCATAGTTCATTGTGCAATGTACAACTGCATTTTATTTTTTCCCTAAATGTACAGTTTATAATTCAATAAAAGCACATTTTGACACTTATTATCGCTGTCTACAGTCTATAACATGTGACAAACCTGATATCACTTTTTATCAGACTTTACCTGTTCAGCACAAACTCCTCCCCCCTCTTTGTCAGCCACTACACCAGTGTGTTGTCATAATCTCGTTATTACTGATGCTGCCCATTCTTATGTATATATTCTATCTGACATTTTGATAACACCACCTCGTGATTCTGTCAACAAACTATAAAAATACACTTTATATAAATCCATGTTCATGTATTAAGTAATGAAGACAATTATATTGGTCCACTATTGAACAATGAAATGTATTTAACAAGACATGGTAACAATTCTTATGACACTTTATATGTATTGACACTTTCAAACTCAGATTGAGGTTGCATCTTTTTTTATTTTTATTTCAAATAATGAAAACCCCACGTACAATGTATAAACAATATCAATGAATATGAAATAAAGTTAAATAAATGAAAAGTAAAATTAATGTCCCTGTACAGGACATGTTGAGAACTGAATAATGAATTTTTATCTTAACGATAACAGCGTAATGATGTCACTTGAATCAGGTTTACTAAAAGGCCTTCACATAATAGATGTATAGACACTTCACAAACCAAGGTATAATGGCAAAATTTACAGCTTGCTAATTAATCATAATTAAATAATTAGTTGAAAAAGTTCACCAATAGTAACCGACAGGCCTACACGATTTATAAAAGTGACGCAAATTATCTGTACACGATATCTTGTACATACTGTCCATTATTATTTGACAATAGCGAATTTGCAATTATTTATAATCCAATAAAAATCGTCATTTTGCTCAATTTACCATTTAAGGATTTTGGTAAATATCAGCGATGCTCTGTTATCAGTATTTAGTGAGGTAAATATCAGCGATGCTCTGTTATCAGTATTTAGTGTGTTTTATATCAGCTATGCTCTGATATCAGTATTTAGTGTTTTTTATATCAGCTATGCTCTGTTATCGGTATTTAGTAATGTTACTATCAACAGTGCTCTGTTATCAGTATATAGTGTGGTAAAATATCAGCAATGCTCTGTTATCGGTATTTAGTGTGGTAAATATCAGCGATGCTCTGTTATCAGTATTTAGTGTGTTTTATATCAGCTATGCTCTGATATCAGTATTTAGTGTTTTTTATTTCAGCTATGCTCTGTTATCGGTATTTAGTAAGGTTACTATCAACAGTGCTCTGTTATCAGTATATAGTGTGGTAAAATATCAGCAATGCTCTGTTATCAGTATTTAGTGTGGTAAATATCAGCAGTGCTCTGTTATCAGTTTTTAGTGTGATTAATATCAGCAGTGCTCTGTTATCAGTATTTAGTTTGGTTAATATCAACAATGCTCTGTTATCAGTATTTTTAGTCTGACGTGTTTGGATAATTACACTTCAAAACCATTTTAATATTACGAATAAATATTAATAAATACGAATGAATAAGAAGGGGCATTTGATCATTTTGAACACATTTACTCGCCACAAAATATCTTACAGACGAAAACAAATCTACGTCATTCACAACACACTTCGTCATCAAGGTCAGAAAAAGGTAGTCAAGGTCACATTGTCACTACAAGTCACACTACTGTCTCCAAGTGTCACGTCCTTGGACATGGCGGAAGATTGAATGTTCCAAACACGTTGAGTTCATACAGACACGACAGCGAAATTACCAAAACATACGCTACCAGACATATGGCGCCAAATGTACGGCCGAGCTTCCATTTAGCGAGCATGACGGCGATACCAATGAAGAAGACAGTGGAGAGGAGAGTCAGGGCCGAGTAGGTGAGACCATCGCTGCTGATTTTGATAGGCTCTCCATCGTTGAAAGCTGCAGTGCGTACAAGCCACGGGATACCGAGACAAACCAGCACGTCAAATACGTTACTTCCTATGGAGTTAGATATGGCCATGTCTCCATACCCTTTAACACAAAAACAAGTAAAGAACAAAAGTTAAATGAAATATTATGATGGCCAAATTTGAACTAATCTGTTATAAACACAACACAAAGACAGTTTGTTAAACATTGGGCATACTTTCCCATGGAGTTATAAAGGACCTATACTGATATAGCTCGTAAAAAGTAGTGGAACCGTGAGCAAATGTTAGTTGTTGTAAAATAAAACTTTATGGAACTGCGATCCATACCCTTATTCGCCCTAAATTGTAGAGAAACCCGTATATAATGGAATGAGAATAACGATTAGGATTTTATCAGATTGTAAGCACTGATGTTGATAATATTTTTTTACATTGCTGACGGATGCAGTTTATCTCTCTCTTTCGATTACTGCTATTATGGCTTCCTTTCCGCGATGTTCTAACGGTAACATTCAGCGTCATTATTTCTTCCAATTGTTTCAATATTAGTAATTCGTTTTCTATATTAGAAAGGATTGTTTCTATTATATATAATATCAATAAATAACAAGAGACTATTTTAGGGCGTCTGAGACAGACAGCTGACAACCTTACAATAACAGGTTTAGTCAAATGACATATCCTATCTTCCGCTGTCTGTTTACTCGCAACTTATTACGTAGGTAGCCGACAGATGTCTTTATTATCTATTGCTGTATAGGGGAAATGATTGGTAGCCACATATCAACGTTTCTTCTCCAACCATTCTGATGTGGTGTTGCCAAGTGCTATATAACATTGATTTAGGTAATACAATGTAATGTAACTGCAATGTACTGTAGTATCCTATATATTCTTTAAAAAGTACAGTGTTTAGACAGAATTTTCTTTTATCAGCTTAAGAATGATTGATCATGGCGGAACATATAAATATGCTATTGTCCAGTGAGGGATGCGTTTTACTAGTGCAAACTAACGTATATGTTGTCTTAAATTTGTAACGAAGCCGGTTACCGGATAATGATTAAATATATTTTCTTCTTATTTAAGATTTGCTTTGTTGAAAGGTAAAAATTGCCTATGACGATTTTTTTCTAATATATGTGTTTAGAAAGGGAAGAACATAGCTAAAAATGGAATACAAAATCATATGGCAATATCATCAAATTTGGATGGCTCTTTCTAAAACTGCATTTTAATTGGTGTTCATATGTTTGATTCCCCCCCCCCACTATAATATTGCTTATTTTTCACTATTTCTTTTTAAAACTCAAAACAATAAAATGTTAATATTGATGTATAAAGTGTAAGATGCACACATTAGAAAAACGCCAAGTGAACCATGTCTAAAGTGTATGATCAATTCTACAAAGAAGATATACATGTATATCATTGACAAATTTTTCATATATCAGCTTGTTGTAAATAATAAAATCTTTTTTAATCATTTTAAAAACAATTAAAAAAAACGCTATGATCACATTGAAACGTGAATGACACCTCATCAGAGAAGATCGCTATCGTCTCGATTGAAAGCTTCCTTTATAAGGAGTGCTATATGGATTATTTCTCGCTGGTATTAAATTAATACATTTTAATTAATTATATTTTATGGTAATGATCTCATTGAATGTGCTACGTTTAAGTTAGTCTTTATGCTAATATTAGTAGAATTGTATTATATTGATACGGTTTATACAGAAATGGTTAACCACAATGTTGTTCCGGCGATTGTGTGTGGCAAGGACACTAATTGAGGATAAAAAAGTGACATTTCTACCACGCCGACTGGTCACCAGAAAGATCTGCTACAACGTACGTGATCATATGAAAGTATTATGATGACTTAAAGATTGATCTCATGAACCCTTGGAACATTAGCCGATCCTTTAACTTCCAACACAAACCAATATATACATGTGTGTGTGAATATATACATGTGTGTGTGTGTGTGTGTGTGTGTGTGTGTGGGTGTGTGTGTGTGTGTGGGTGTGTGTGCTAGCTATGCATATAGCTTATTTTATGCAGCGACACATATTACATGTATTATTATTGATAATTGAAATTTGCACCCTTTGTGTGGCCCTTAACAGTTACCCTATGTATAGCTCCAATATAAGGCGCTCTCTCCTTGCCTGTTATATTAATACTGATTGCTGATTGGTTGATATATTAAGCTTCATCTCTGGAATTTTTTTCACATGCGTTATCATTTTCATCTCATTTAACGATTACTTTTCACAATTATTGAAAGTTTAAACCGAGCCTACTTCCCACCCTTCAATTCAAGCTTTTTATCAAAAATTTTATCAAACAGAGTTATATAACATATAAACAAGATACAACTTTCATTCCTGACACATATTATGTATGCATTTTGTTTTACAATTGAATTGCCAATAAAGGAGTAGGCCGTTGTATTATAATGCATACAAATGAAGCTTTACATGAGTAACTCCCTCCACTAATCAATAGTATAACTCTCATATACATTTATAGAATAAAGTTACACGCATGGTTTGGTTTTAATAAATGTCATCTTTTCTAAGATGTTATCATCTTTATAAGAACGCCGTTTTCAATTCACACATTTGTTTCGAGTTTTATGTTGAGCATGCATAAATATATATATTGTGCACATATTATCAACGTATCAAATTTCTTTCATGCGGTTAATATTAGAATCGATCTGGGCATTAAAACGTAATATGTATGTATAGGTTGTTTGTATCATCTCTCGCCACGGAAATGCTGCTAAACAATCCAGAAATCAAATTGCCGTCCTTTACCACAATAAAACAACTAGACAATGTAAAGTCTACTGTCAATCCAACTTTTGTCACCATGATCAGATTGACTGACTCGAAATCGGCGAGATAATGAAAGGAATGAGAGCGTCTGAATTCAGATTAACATATAAAAACATATTCGAAATGGTCTTCCAGCTATATGAGTTCGAGAAAATATTTTTCACCCACGAACAGACTGGCCAGTTGAAATACGGTCCCGGAAGACTTACCGTCTCTCGCCACAAACAGACTGGCCAGACAATCGGGTACACTGGTTCCGGCTGCCAGTAATGTCAGACCCATCACTGTGTCCGGAATCTCGAGAGCGTCTCCTAAAATTGAAGTAACGGGTTATCACATATTACGTTACAGTTAGATTCAACGACATATATTTTCATTACAAGACATTAAAAGTACAAACCTAATAAACGAGAATAATGTCATTTTCATCTTGTTAAATCAAATATTGATTATATATTCCTGATCATTTTTGGGGGGATTATTTTGTCACCGGTATCCTCCATACTTATACAATTAACATTTTAATGTGATAAACAAATTCGGTTCCATCCGTTTGACGATTGATAGGGGTATTAATCACAAATGCATTGTGACAGACTATATTGAGGATTCAACAGATTAATATAACATGACCCAAACACCAAAATGTGTTTATATTAGTAGTTTGATGGTGATCATTTGCATATTTTGAATAATATAATTTTCAAAAGCGTCTCATGGAGTGTCGATCAAAGACCATACATCTAGCAATCATATTTCGTCGAATAGAAAGAAAGTAAATATCTCCGTCGTAAACAAAACGATGTTTAGTGTGCAACCCACGTGTTTCTAGCAACGTGAACACCTAATAAAACGGGATGTTATACAATTTCTGCCTTGGAATATTTCCCACATAGGAACGAGGATGACATTTCGGTACTGATATATATCATCTTTTACCGTTTATGGTTGACTCCCAAAGTCACATTTGAAATGATAGAGTAAAGGAAGAGCACATTAGACAACCGAATGACGAGTTCTAACGCACATCTCAGCACAAAATGATGCTGAAATCTACGCGTTACCGAATTCTCAGCGGACTAGTTTAGTTTGCGTTGATCTTTTCCCATGACAACCCCCACACATTTGCCTGTTATTGCGTGTCGATATTGCTACGAAAACGCCACTCCCATCCTTCCACTATCAAACTACTACCACATAATACTTAAATCTCCAATTTAGGTTGTTTCGTTTTTGCAACGGATACTTTTGGAATCTAATCAAACTCGAGTACAGATTAGCGATTGTAATTCAGATTTCCAAGGATCTGTTGTTATTAAAGCAGTTGTTTATAACTATTTTACATATACGCTCTAATGCTTGGAAAGTCAGATTAATCATTAGTGTACAATACCGGCTGTCTATTTTATATCAAAGTATTTATAGCACTAAACGAATTTTGATTCAAGATCGGTAAATAAAACTTATTCTTAATAAAGTGGAACATTTTCACCGGTATCATTAAAGTTCATTACAGTGACGCAACTTTCAGTAGACTAATACAGATTTTTTTAAACAGTTATTAGTTAAGTGGCAACGACCTTCCTATACGTGCAGGTAAGGCCATTTGTCAAGCTTACTGAACAGATTCTTTAGTTATTTATAAAAAGTAACAATGATAGTGAGGATTTATGCAGTATCAGCATGCAGATATTTAAAAAAATACCTTGTGCATCATTTCAGATAACAAATGTCTGGACAAGTTTGACAATTTATGATCAAACCAAAGGTAGGCTTTTACAAGTCATGTACCATAACGAGTGCCGAAATGTATTAAATGTTGAGGGGGTGATGTTTCAGACGCACAAACAATAATACGACTCAGGAGGGACGAGGAATTACCAGCCATACTTTAAATGGACATTGTGAAACAAATTTCCTCAAAGACATCGTGATGTCCACTTCAAAACATAAAATTATATTACTTACATATAAGATTACACACGGGTTTTTCAACCTACATATATTCACAGCAAACAGGTATAATATTTTGGAATAAATCCATGACCATATCTAATAAACTAGCAACGCTTATAACCGGAACATGCCGTTAAATCCCCAGTAAATCAATACATCACATTCCTGATTCCTTCAAATGAATCAGGTTTGTAACTTCCTGGCATCAACCTAAAAGCAATACGTTGATGAAGTGTGGACATGTGTATATATGTCCGAGCAAATTACATTATCACCTGCTATATTGCATCTTCATTAATTTAAACAATGAGAAACATATTTCAAAATGTTTTGTAAGTATACTTTATATTGCACAAACAAATCAGTTTCTCACCTGTAATAGCAACCATCCAAACCATGACGTATGAAAGTCCAACAATCCAGATTATGGACAATACGAATGTAAGAGGATAAGTTTTACGCCAATGACCCCATGGTTTCCGGCAGTCAGGCACTGTGACGTAGAACAGAAACCTCATTGGCAGCATTGCGATCCAAAATGACCGGGCCAGCAGAGTATTGGGTATGATCCAAGGCGATTCATACTTGTCATCTGTAGAAGTAAGAGAAAATGTCGTATCAAAGATATATGTTTAAAACTTACAATTAAAGCTGAGAGTGAAGGTATGTGGTTTAAGTTAAAGAGGTGACTTGTATTTTGAAACAGTTTTAGGTAGCTGAAATAAGACATATCTTTTTTTTTCTTCGAAAATTGTTACATGAATAGAAAATTCTTTAAATATTAATTCCTTAAACTTCTTAAATGGACCCAAAACATATGCTATTGACGCTACTACAATTTGCCGTAAAATGTTCATATTATCATATATTTATAAATATATACACACACTAATATAGCCAGTACGCCCATGTTATTTGTATCGTTAGAAATATATATATATATATATACTCAAAACACAGAACTCATTTTGATATGGCCATCATTTCAAAAGGCGCCAAGATATACATAATGTATTCAGAAATCATTTTAAAGGGCCCTATAAACGTTTCTGAAATTTAAAAGAAAATAAAACATTTTTCACAGCATTTCCATTCAATACAACCGTTTGTACATACAACTGTCATATTTGCTTTTTGATAATCTTTGAAGAAGTTCTCCTATTCAGTTACCTTCTGTATCTTGTGTTCCCGAATCTGTGTTGGAATTTGTGAATGTTGTTTCTGCATCTGTTTGCTTCCTTGCTAGCTCGTCGTTCCCTGACGATTTTTCTAAATCTAATGTTTTCTGTGATTCCAACAGGCCTTGTTTGTTATTATCGGCATCATACGCCAGATTTCTTGGTTTGAGAGAACTAACACATCCCTCAATGAATGCATGCAGTTTCTTGTTGAAATACATTACTAGTATGTAGATTAAGTACATTATAAAAAGGATCATCCCTTCGTACCTACAAAAGTAATAAGACAGAGTTCGTGACATTATATTTACAGATTATGATTGTCTCTTTCTGTTTAATGTTAAAGGTATGCTAGATCAATAACAAACCAACTTCCAGGTCAATTAGAAATATATGTAAGCAAGTCTAACTTCAGCCTTATACTATATAGTTCTACTTGTGTGCTGACCCTACCTCTGATATAACAAACCATAAACTATGCCGTGAAACCTTATATTTACTTTGCAGAAATCTTTATCCATAAACGAATATAAAATGTTTAAGAACTCTTTTGTACTCATTTGAGATTGGTCAATCATTACGTTATATTTTTTATTATTATATCGACGTATTTATAGTGTGCATAGAGATCATTTTTAAAAGTAAATCAAATATTGTACAGGTATGTCAAACAAATTTCTTGGAATTTAGTGACACAAATCTTCTTGCTTTTGTTGAACATATTTTGATATATTTAAGAGAACTGGACGTACCATGCTACTTTATTGTCCTGGATAACAATTACCAAGGCAATAACCGAGAAGAGGTAAAACGTACAGTCCCGGAACATAGGCCACCAAGTAAGCTCCACAACCTAAAAAGATTTAGCTGCATGTATATTATAACAATACGTAAGAATTATTCCTTTATTGTATATATTTACAACGTTATCTGCCCCTGTGGCTAATTGTCGATTATGGCGTTGTTATTTAAGCTAAACACCCCTCGTTTTCTCTGCACCAATATGACGTTGTTCCCATATAATGCCTAAATCAATACCTATCCCGCGTAGTGGCAGATATATACAACATAATTTATGCATGCTCCACATAAAACTCGACACAAATGTGTGAATTGAAAATGGCCATCTTATAAAGATGATGACATCTTATATAAGATGACGGTTTATTAAAACTAAACCATGTAAAAATCACATGAAAGTTATCAATTAACACATACAAAATAATGGAATGGTCATAACATCATAATAATTAGTACTCCATATTCAATTAACACATACATTGTAACTGGAGACTCTAAAAATGACCATTCCAATAAACATAGCTGTTCTCTTTTCAAATAGAGAACAATAAAGATAAAAAATTAAAATTTACAAATTATTACAAAATATTTTCCCTATTGTGGGGATTCGTCAGAATTACGCAAAAGAGTCAGATTCGACAGAAATACGCCAAAATGACGTCACCCAAGATGATGCAAAAGAAAAGCTTGTATTAAAGGGAGGGAAGTAGGGTGGGTTTAAAACTTTCCGAAATTGTAAAAATTAATCGTAAAATGAGGTGAAAATGATGGCGCCTGTGAAATTTTTTTGCAGAGATGAAGCTTAATATAGCAACCAATCAGCAATCAGTATTAATATAACAGCCAATGAGAGAGCGCCTTATATTGGGGCTCTACACAGGGTAACTATAAGAGGCCACATAAAGGGTGCACATATGTATATATGGCTTAAAACAGAAAAATACTAACTTTAATTATCAATAATAATGGCATGTGTCGCTGCATAAAATAAGCTATATGCATAGCTCGCATTTATGCATGCTCCACATAAAACTCGACACAAATGTGTGAATTGAAAATGGCCATCTTATAAAGATGATGACATCGTATATAAGATGACGGTTTATTAAAACTAAACCATGTTATATGTGTAAAAATCACATGAAAGTTATCAATTAACACATACAAAATAATGGAATGGTCATAACATCATAATAATTAGTACTCCATATTCAATTAACACATACATTGTAACTGGAGACTCTAAAAATGACCATTCCAATAAACATAGCTGTTCTCTTTTCAAATAGAGAACAATAAAGATAAAAAATTAAAATTTACAAATTATTACAAAATATTTTCCCTATTTTGGGGATTCGTCTGAATTACGCCACAAAGTGAAAATTAATATACAAATAAGTGAAAATTATACACAAATCGCGTGTAGTAGAGATTAACACAGTAACTCCATAAACAATATAGATTTTGTATATTTTTCATTAGAAAGATTTAATGTTTTTCCCCATTGAAAATAAATTAATAGCTATTTGATTTAGGAAATTTTCGCACTAATGCCACCATTTTAATAAGTTTCATTGATACATAATTGAAGGGGTATGGTTTATAAATCATACAATAAAGATTTATAGATATATGCTCGGTGGCTTTTTCACTTAAACAAGGGATGATAAAATGTGAAACACAATAATTTAAATGTATTATATTATGATATTTGGATAAAAAGTATAAGAATAAGAACACCGTATAGCTGGTCAAAATTTTATTAATTTTTTCTTAAAAAGGAAAATTAAAATTCAGCTGTTTTAAATTTCCACGATCTGGCTGAAAAGGTATATATGATTCCAACTATTTCTCAATATTTCGAGGGTCAAGTATACGCGATCAGAGCAATGTCCCGTGAAATCGCAAAAATCCCATCTCCGAGAAAATAACTACCTGTACGATAACAATTAATAATTTTACCATGGTTACCAAACAATAGAAAAAAGTACGAGTTTATAGTTCTAATCACAAGGAGATTGACCATATATGAGTAGTTACAATATACGCAAATTATCAGATGTTTGATATTCTAATCTATGTGTCTGCGTCATATCATTACCAATCTTCCTGGTTGTATTAACTACTACGTGACTGCTGTATCAGCATCAAATATCTGTTGATGTCACGTCAAGATTCTTTACCTATCAGAGACTAGCTGTATAACCTTAGTTAATATAAGTAATACGCGTATTTAATGGCGACGGATATCTTACTTCTGATCGAAATGGTAACAAGTAAATTCGTGGAATTTATATCCCCCTCTTTCGTTAATCAAATGCCCATACCTCCGCCAATTATTGTCCAATGAAAGTGCCTATCGAACTTGGCCTGGACCCCGAGACATTTAGCCATGCTACCAAGTTTCGAGAAAATCTGGTAATATTTGGAAGAGTTATTGAACGGAAACAGACGAATATGGCGTTTTTCGTTAATCAAAGGACCATATCTCGGACAAATAGGGTCCAATCAAAGTCCCGATCAAGGCCCTTAAACATTTTACTATGTAACTAAGTTTCGAGAAAATCCGGTAATATTTGCGAGAGTTATTGAACGGAAACAGTCGAAAATGCCGTTTTTTGTTATTCAAAGAGTCATAACTAACTCCGCCAAATAGGGTCCGATGAAAATGCCGAGCGAACACATCTGAGCCCTTGGCACATTTAACCATGTGACCAAGTTACAAAAGATTTGTGACAGTTATTGCAAGGAAACCAAGTGTTACAGACAGACTGGCAGACAGACAGAAGGACGGACAGACCCAAATTAATATCCCACGTTTCGGTGAAAGCAGGGGATTAAAAAGCAGCGTTTATTCAAGATAGAAAACGGATGTGTAGCATTTTAATTCTGATTGCGATGTTTAAAAATGGCCTGTGTGATGCAGGACATATATCATACAGCTGCAAATATGTTAGTTGATATCTGGTTCAAAGGGCACTTATATATGAAAATATGATAGTCTGGAAATAATTCATACCTGTTTAGAGCTATGTCTAGTAAATGGATCTTTTGTGTTATTTGTGTTATATACATCCGGGTAAACTTGAGAGCGAGTTCCTTCGTACACATGTATACGAGGATATGGTGCTTCTGTATTTTATCTGCACATTGTTCAACAACTATATTTGGTTTGATGTTTTTTGTGCTATTTTTTCTTTTTTTTTTGGCCTGTTAATGCTTGAGAAGTATAATGACGTCGTTTTGACGTTTTGAATATCACCATTGAATATGATGCGTCTGTTTCGCAGCATATAAATATTATTTTTTTATTAAGAATAATAATGGTATTTTACATGTGATATAATTTTGGTTCAGTGCAGAAGGAAATAGCGAACCATAAAACACTACATATTTACAGAGAATATGATGGAATTTATATTGGTATTTGCAAACAGAAATATCACCAAACCCCTGTAAAATTGTTTTATCAATGGAAACGCAATTAGTATTTACACTTGTTTTATTTGTATGTCATCCAATTAGGCTATATATCTTGTTTCAATTGAAATGACCCAATACACCTTTTGATTGTAAAGCATACAGGTAATTATTTAATCAGCTTTGATAAAAACCATTATTGGTGTATAGTATTTGCACCTTATCTGATGTCAGTTCGTAACATACAATCGATTAATATTACTTTACAAAGATGAGTTGTTCATGTCTTACTGATCTTAGATCTTAATTTCTCAATATAATTAATAATTAGTGTAGAATCGATGTTGTAGTATGTAATTCACTCCAACCACCATAATTACATAACCACCAGTTGGGTCTTAAGTAAGTTTTGCGGACGGAGAACTTTTAAATTATGCATTATTTTGTAAGCTTCATGCCTTCCCCTGTGATAACGTGAGCCTTTACCTGTTTCCCGCGCTATGATTTGAAACATGCGCTATGCTACTCTGTTTCATCCTAAAATCGATATTATAAACCATAAAGTATAGCGATATTTTAAAAAATATTTTGATCTATAATTTTGTCTGTTGCAGCTTCCTATTTATGGTAATTGTATATGAAATGAATATTTCTTTTCTTTTTTTTTTCTTTCATAATTTTTTAACATTTTGCTTTACAATGTCAGTCGTCTCTCTTATCAAAAGTGTAGACTCAGCTGCAGCTTTTGCCATATTTGGTCATTTGTACAAATGGGGAATAAATATCAATCGGTTTAATTGTTTGCAAAGTGGATATCGTGGAATTTAATGTTAGTTATTAGGTGAGCTAGAGCTTAATTTCAATTTAATACAGAGATTTAAAACAACAGTTTTCTCTACTTACCATACCGGCAAATAACGCACACACTCCAATGATAAATAGAATATTAAACACGGCCGATCCAACAATGGTTCCGACCCCCACATCACTCTCAGCTATAAACACACCTGTTAACATCAATGATAGATTAAAGCAAGAAAGCAATGTCACAATAAAGCTATCATCAAGATTTAAACCAATAGGGTGATTAAAACAAAATAATTATCTTTTGAGAAAATACGACATATTGAGGAGAAGTCAGTATCTTATTACACAATGTCACCCTTCGTATCAGTTTGATTTTACTGTAAGGCTGTTCAACAGTCAGTTGATTTGTTAATGTCGGAAGCATATGAAACCTCATTATATGGATCGTAAAAGGACACTAGATTCAGGATACTACCTTTTCCCTTTCTGACTCACATTGGCCTTGAGTGTTGAGCGTTCACTAATTGGAGGAACTTTTTCGCATACAATTTGTGTATAGTAATTGGGATCTATGCTTGGATGGGGAAGGTTAAATATCTAACAACCCCTGTAAAACTTCTTACCTATAAGCGAAGTACACAGTTCTGGTGCTGAGCTACCTGCCGCCATAAACGTTGCTCCAGCGACATCTTCGCTTAAATTTAATTCTAAAAATTGGTAGATGGAATATGCATTGACATTATGTATTTCATATTATATATGCTATAAGTGTTGACCGACAAATTACATCGATGTTTCCAAACACCACCCACATGAAATGCTCGTATTACTTCTAAGAGCGCAATACATGAAGCTGGTTTTGAAATAAATGTTGCATTTGAGGCAAAACATACAAAAGACAAAAATATTTTTAATCACAAGTACATTTTGTCTTAAAACAATCTTATCACTATGCTCATATGTCATGGCATTGAAATATATGCACTGGTATGAATCTTACGCCTCCACATATATCATATTTGTGTATTATAAGCATTATACAAAAATACAACTGGCCTTTACGTCATCACTGTAATCTTCTGTAAGTTTTGATTAGTGCGGACTTTCCGTTAAATAAATACCGTGTAACTAATAAAATGCCACGCAGAAAAAGAACTCATAATTTGACTGTAAACCACGTTACGTTTGGTACGGAAAAGATTTGGCTTTATTTCAATTAATGTTGTGTCAGCAACTAAGGTCGTTAAGCAGGTTTTTACCGCCCGCCGTATACAGTATAAGTCTGGGTGGTTCATTACCGTGCGCTGGGGTTGATATGAATTTATTTCATTTTTACCTCTTTTCGAAGTTGCGTATTTATTTGACGCACTAAAATTTCACTTTGGGAAACACTTCCATAAGCATAAAAAACATACGATAAGTACGCATTAGATAGATTATTCAAAGCCCCATCAGGGGCATGCCGCAATATTTGCTATTTGTAATCTAAGCAACGTCATTATTCAAAATGTTTTACCAGAACATAAAACAATCTGATAATTTAACATACAAATGTTCCAGCTCACTATTAAGTGCGGTCTCGGTCATGAAAGGTTTAAAGTTTTTCTTTGTAATAGTTTTACCTATTTTCCATAATGTTTCAATTATGACAATAATTATGTTCTTCGTAATCTTGTAGTTTGAAGACACGAATTTTTAGTATTTACCTGAAACGTTATTTTCGTCTTGAACTATCATAATAGTGAGGTCATAAATTCTTTCCAACAAAAGTTTTTTTTTCTGTGGTGCAAAATCAAGTTTGATTTTGATATCAAAGTACAAATATTATAACAAGCTGGTATGTATATTAAGCTCAGACTGCAAACTTGACAAAGATGACATGGAAGCACTACAATACCTACCATCACATATGATTTCCAATGAGGCCACGAAATAGTCGTCACAGATAATAGCGATGGCACCGAAGATGTAAACCACCAGTAGGGTGTGGATGAGGAAGCCTCCCTCTTGGGTCTCCTTCAGTGACATGAAGTTCCCAGGGAACTCGTCCACGGATCGTGAGATACATTCAGAGTCGTTCTCGCCTGATAAAATAATATTACATGTATTTAACATTCGGAGTCATACGTTGAGGGAGGGAGATTTTTGTATATATCATTTCCAGTCAGATCTAACACAATCGTAGGTGAAACAAGTCAAATTTTACCGACGTGTAAGTAGCAACGAACGGCAAAAACAGTCCCCATGGTGGCCTGGCTCAATAAATGTTACTTATCCCAAGTGTTCCTATTGATTGCGAAAGAAATGTGTTGGAATTGTCGATCCCAATTTGTCCATGTCTACGTTTTTAATTATATATATATCATAGTTATAATAACGTATCATTTCCATTAAAGATGCTCCACCGCCGACAGAGCATAAATGATATTCATTATTTGAACAATAATTGGTTTTTTATCGTGTATATATATGTATTATTAACACAAAAAATAATATAAAATAATCTATTTTGCCTTTGGTACATGCGCAATCAGTACTTCATTCCATATAAGATATAGTGCCACGGATTTTTTCGGGATGCAATTAATTATTTTTCATATTTTTAACTTGAAGTAAAATTAGAACCTCAAACTTTTCAATGTTGGTAATGGTGTAAAGTACCTAACTTTTGTAACTGAAGAAAAATACTTAATCGTCTGCTCCTGTTTTTAATAGTGAAAAAAATACCATATGTCGGCGGTGGAGCATCTTTAACGTGTTTTGTATTAAATCAATAATCAATAACTTTGATGCTTCATTATTGACACAATAATTTGCTTGTTTGTTTGATTAATTAACGTCCTATTAACAGCCAGGTTCATGTAATGACGGTCTCCCATGTATGCGGGGTATAGCGTGTGTGTAGTGCGAGGTGCGTGTGTTGGGAGCCTGCGGTATGTTCTTGATGTGTCTTCTTGCATAATGGATCTGTTGCTATAGTTGCTATAGTGCTATATCACTGAAGCATGCTGCCGAAGACACCAAGCAACACACCCCACCCGGTCACAATATACTGACAGCGGGCGAACCAGTCGTCCTAAGCCCTGTATGTTGAGCGCTAAGCAGAAGCAGAAACTAACACTTTTATAGACAATTACATGGTCTATCTACTAGTTTGTTGATATTGATCTTTAAACAAAAGTTATGAGTTTATTTTAGTTTAATACTTGATTAATAATACATCTCCGTTCTATAAAGGCAGTGCGTGTGTGCTTCACCCATATCAATTTTCGTTGTATTCAAATCTATCACGGTCGGTTTGTCAAGATTTAAGCAAACACATGTCTGACTTTACGTCCAAATGGTCTCTACTTCGCAGTACTGATTAAACAGACTTTCATAGCAACCAACGAGATGTGTGTCATTATTACGAAGACATGTTTACGAAATAGTTGAAAATACTCAATAACTAAGTCTTAATGATTTAAGCTTATTGTATTGTATGGAAAAAATCGACAGCTTGCGACAGATGATTCTCAAAATATCCCATAGTGTGTAAATTGTAAGAGAGGGGATTACCTCTCATATCACGGGTAACTGATCCATGTGACCAGGGAATTATAGATCTGGTCAAAAATAATTGTTAACGCGATCATTTAATTATTTCACCATATCTTCATCAACTGGACAACATAACATTGAATTAAACTAAATATAACTATATATTACAGTGTAAGGTGAGGGAGCCATCCCGGTGGACTTTCACTACGCCAAATCATCTTGGCTCCTTGCACTAGACATTCGATATTATCGTACTTAACATCCTCATGTAAGTCTTAATGTTTTATTATAAATATGAGTATGCTTGATGATCGGGTGTTGTAGCGGTTAACCAAAACTACCTCTGGGTCCTGTCCCCTAGCCGAGACATACCAAAGTCTATAAAAGGGGTAGTTTCTGCTCCAGCTTAGCGCTCAGCATACAGGAAGTAGGACGACTGGTTTGCCATTGTCAGTAAAAAGTGACGGACCGGCTGGGGCGTGTCTTCGGTGGCATGTTTCAGTGATATAGTACTATAAAAAGGACAAAAGGTCCACTATACAAGACGACATAACACGAATATGCTACAGCCTCCCAAAACACGCTCTTCATACTGCACTAAACACCGCATACAAGAGAAGGCCGTCCTTACATGACCCTGGCTGTTAATAGGACGTACATGTAATAAATAAACATACACACAATCCTTTACACATCGAATTAAGAGGAGGCCATACTGAAAAACTAATAGAACGTTAAGCCATTTTACCAATCAACATACCTGTACCTGGGATACCCAATATGTTTAACTCAAAGTTATATGTGAGTATGTATACAATAGTTTGTTATGTATCAAATGCACATGTCTAAGCAATGTAGCACCAGTTGGAGTACCAGCTTTACTAATGCAGCCTTGAATAGTTCCCTTTAATCAGTGTACGTGTTTTGTTGCTGTGTATTGTGCACTGATAGCAGTGTATTATCTTATGACAGGTGATCTCTGACTGACCCCAGGTTAGACCTTTGATATATCACCATTCAGGAGCAGTACTATTTATACATAACACTGTAATCTAACACGTCCTATATATTCCAGTATACAGAATAAACAACCAAAACACACTGTATTGTGAAATCTGCATATTTCTTTTTCATAGAAAGTTTTACCAAACGAAGATAAATTCAGGTAAACAATGATCAACTGTAAATAATCCGTATTGACACTATTTTTCTTCTGACTATTCCAAGGAGTACTCGTAATTGTTTTCCTTACTGATTAAATTAAACGTTATGCATTGCAATGATAATGGTTTGTCTCTGATAATGTTTTCTTTCATAAATGGTGTTGTTTTTATTCATAACATTCGTAGTCACGAAGCTTCCAGGTTTCTGACATCATTACCTTGGCCTTTGGTTGATCATGTGTATGTTTATTGTTTTGTTGTAAATTTGGTTTGGATTAATTCATTAGATTTCTGTCCTATTAACAGCCAGAGTCAGTCTATTTGCTGTGGTTCATTGTGTGTTTTGGGAGGCTGTGGTATGTTTGTTTTGTGTCTCATTGTATTAGAGGAACTCTTGTCATTTTACCAAGTACAATCTCACTGAAGCTTGCCGCCGAGGACATAATAACACCGCACATGGCCACATCCAACCGACAACAGGCAAACCAGTCGTTCCACTCCCGTATCGCATTTTGATATCAATAATTTATAATAAAATTGTACAAGGTATAAAGAGGTCAATGTGAGAGGGCAAGTACAAATAAAATGTGTTCTTTTCTTGCATCGCCTAATTAGGAACACAACACCCTGATGGTGTTGCAGCAATTTTCACTTCAAATTGTGATGTCGGTATCATTTTACTTAACGTCACATCAGACATACTGAAGATAGTGTGGTGACGTGAAGTGGGACACTAACTTTCACTAATCTCACTCATGCAGATACAAGTCAAACATCGTGTATTATCAATCATATTGTGCCCAATCTGTATTTCTGCCTTTAAATCACCGAATCGGGTTAATGAGCACAAACTTTAACAAATAATTCAAGACCAGGCTTGATGGGGAAGTTTTCTCATAACAGAGCATATATTCTGTCAACTATACAAACTTCCGTGTAATCAAGTGTTTTAAACATCTGCTCTAGCTGGGTCTTGTATCAGCCGCGATAGACAGTATGACTTCATGTGACCATCACGAGGTAAACAGGGTCTGAAGAAGTGGATAACATGACACACAAGATATTGACATTTACAGCATTTTGTTATATATTTATATATTATAGATATATTGAAAGACACTTTTTTGATAAAAAAATATCAACTATTTGTTGGTATACCTCTGAGTTCCAATTAATTTTAATTATATTATCATTTGGACAATATCCATTAGCTGTACGTATGCATCCTCTAACAAATCGTCGCCCTCATCTCCTAACGAAAACGAAATGAAGACAAATAGAAAATATTTTATAGCGATGTCGTTTGAATATATTTGTGAACATAAGCTTTTGCCAAACTTTCAGAAAACGCAACAAACGTAATATGAATATATCCGAGGCGAAAAGGGAAATACAGGCCCTGAACAAATGAAAATAAATCAAAACCATAGCTCTACAAACGATACAAAGCTCTACAAACGATACATAGCTCAACAAACGATACATAGCTCTACAAACGATACATAGCTCAACAACCGATACATAGCTCTACAAACGATACATAGCTCTACAAACGATACATAGCTCTACAAACGATACATAGCTCTACAAACGATACATAGCTCTACAAACGATACATAGCTCAACAAACGATACATAGCTCTACAAACGATACATAGCTCAACAAACGATACATAGCTCTACAAACGATACATAGCTCAACAAACGATACAAAGCTCAACAAACGATACATAGCTCTACAAACGATACATAGCTCAACAAACGATACATAGCTCTACAAACGATACATAGCTCAACAACCGATACATAGCTCTACAAACGATACATAGCTCAACAACCGATACATAGCTCTACAAACGATACATAGCTCTACAAACGATACATAGCTCTACAAACGATACATAGCTCTACAAACGATACATAGCTCTACAAACGATACATAGCTCTACAAACGATACATAGCTCTACAAACGATACATAGCTCTACAAACGATACATAGCTCTACAAACGATACATAGCTCAACAAACGATACATAGCTCTACAAACGATACCAGAATTTCGAAATTTTTGAGTATTTTAATGATTCTCGATATAAACAATATTTGGTTCAAATCAAATATAACATGATAATTCAGGACGAGTAACATTCCAAGTGTCAATGTAGTATAATATAACATGATAATTCAGGACGAGTAACATTCCAAGTGTCAATGTAGTATAATATAACATGATAATTCAGGACGAGTAACATTCCAAGTGTCAATGTAGTATAATATAACAAATGAATCAATCATTGATGTGTTTTTATTCATGCCGATTGGTCGCGAGGTGTCGGAGTCGGATCCTACTGTACTTGACGATAGTTCTTACCGCGGACTAATACCTTGTTGACCGATCAAGTCCTTCCTCATCGTCAGAAGTACTCTTTTTAATACAAGGATATACGGGGCAATGTGGGCCAGTATATTTCATGAGATTGTCGTTTAGAAACACCATGAACTTCACGTGAATGGACGGTATTATACAAAGTATCATTTCCGCTCCCCTACCTCGTTAATAATCACTTGATTCACGCCTTACTATAAGGAGATACGGCAGTAAACATGAACTCTTATCTTTACGTGAGGAACAATCCCTCGCACTAAAAACAATAATCACTCGCCCACTAAGTTAATTTGTGCGAACTCGTGTCCCCAATTCGTGCCTCCCATTTTACGCTTCAACATACTCTTGGCACTGAGTTTTCATGTTCTGCGTAACATTTTGAAATAGAAAAGGTTTTAGAACGGTTGGCCGAGGGAACACTCAAAAGAGTTGCCTTAACGATACAGTAAAATTGTGGAAAATGTATAGTTCATACGCACTGAGTGTGAGGCACATTTTATCTCGATTGGAAATGCGTTCTACCAATGCTAGACCAGTTATTCACATATCGCCATTTACTGTAAAACACATACGTTTTGAAATCTATAACTTAATTTGAAGTTTGATTATATACTAGCAGCTCTTCTCAAAATACCAATCCAAACCACACTGTAACTTCTCGACACAAACTTTTGGTAGCCACTAGCTGGCTAATTCATCAAAAAGGATCCAACATAAAAGTGTCCTTAATTATGTTATGATGATATCAATATTAAGGATTACCGTGAATAGATTGTTTAATGTTATGGAGCTACAACTCAAAATTCGGAGTATCCGTAATAAACCGCAAATCTGTTCGTGAGTAGAGAACACTCATTTCAGCCACTATGACATAAATTTAAGAATCAAAATGTTCATTACCAGCAAGATTGAATTTTGGACGGGTTGAACCAAGATTAATAATTTATGGTTAAACACAAATGCTTTCATTGTTTGCTATACGAACTATACCCCGCTTACAAATGCCGAACATTTAAACAAAATGGAATTGAAACCTACCTCCGCCATGTTTTTTCATTTACCATTCGTGTTTTCATATCATAAGCATACTACCACAAAGATCAGCTAGCAATCTATATCAATTATGGACCTTTGTTGAGGTCCATATGGTGTTATATTGCCCGAGCAAAATAAATAATGACCGAGGGCGTAGCATTTATTTAACAGTAAATTGGCCTATTTATCAATACGTAATATTCAACAAACGATATACATGTTAGAATTTTAACTGATATACATCTTATCTCATGCTATGTTTACCAGCGTTGTAACGGTATAGGTCTAAATAAAGTCCGTTATCATTACGAGCTTTCTAGTGTAGGGTCATCGTTATCGCCGATTGCTCGTTAAATAACACAAAGCCACTGCCAATAGTCCAATTACAAGATAGATATAATCGACATGGTAACCACGATTTTTTTATTGTTATTGTTTCTATTGTTTTATCATATGACACAATCCATGTTAGCATTCTGCACTTCAAATGTCTTTATTACATTTATAGGGATAGATATTTGTATCTTTGTTCCCATTGAAAGTGTGCCTCAGAACGAACATATTTAATTACATGACTTCAAAGATCATGACATTATACAATGTAATGAGGTTTTCTGGTCCAATTGGACTGTTTACATTTTCCCCAGAAGGCAGACTTAATACGATGTTGTGGTTATTACATAGCTTATAGAGCATTAAAAACCATATATGGGTTAACAATATTTGCATATATATGTTGATGGATTGCAAAAAGATTTTTTTTTCATTACATCTTCAGTTAATGCATTCAAAAATGATACTTTAGACAATCTTGTCTAATGGGAAATCATTATATTATACAATCAGCGAATGTACGGCCCCGTGGAACCTAATAATTGTTTTTAGATATATATACATGTATAATTTGTTCATAAAATCACATATTAAATGAAAGTCAATATAAAACAATATTTAATTCTAGACTAAGCGGCGGTCTTTGGTAACTATTTTATTCCTCTGCAGCAATATAAAATATGTAAGGTCTTCTCCACGAATATAAAATGCCAACGACATTGTAAAATTATATAGCGCATGAAAGTTGATCCCAAAGGAACTAAAAGATTTGATAGTATCTACATGTATGTAAAAAAAATTACACATTCTAATACACACTACCCTACAAAAGAACAGGTATCCTATATCTTATATTAGGTGATTTTGCTCATTCATATTTTGTGTTTCCCTTCGATACCCGTCTGGCCATTAATAATTCAACTTTTTCGTTAATTTTTGTTATGACTGTCGACGAGTTGCTTGCTACCATTTTCTCTGATAATGTCAGTAAAATCGGTATGTAAACATGGTTTACAAAGCAATAAAAATCAGTAGCTGTTAACGACTGACATAGATAAATATATTTTTTCAGAGATAACAAACAACTACAATCGACTGAAGAGTTCTTATGTTGAATAAGTGTTCCTTATGGTCAAGGATGTACACACAATAGTGATTAATACGTAAACATATACACATGGAAAATAAAAAAGACAAAATAACAAGAACCATTAACGTTCTAGGAAACATTAAATGACATGCTTGATTATTTACTCTTACATTTATATATTCAGTTTAAATGTATAACTTAGAAGCCGCACTTCTGCTAAAGAAAATTAAACTCCTGAACCTATTATTCATGCTCCTAAAGGACCGGAACTAGATTAAACTTACCCTTTTCTTCTGATAAATCTCTTTTGTATCTCCGCGGTCCTGTGGCCTGATTCTGAATACTATTGTCATCGTAAGATATATGTTTACGAACTACAGCGATGGCTAGAAAACAAACATACACAAAGACAACTACACCCAAAACTTGTAACTTTCTCTTTCGTTTGGCTTTGAAAAACGTAGATTTTGAAGGACATTTTATCGAAGTCATCACGTCGGTTGTCATTGTATTTTGATAACAGTTGCCCGTAGAGTTTCCCTCTATAATTCACATGATGGACATTTCTATGAAGTTCTCGCACCCTGACGTTATATTCTTCCAAATGTAATTCAATTTCACAGTTATGATATTTGGAGAGAAGGGTGATTTGGTAGTTAGAGCTAATCCGTTGTAACCGCTGATGAGTCTGTCGACCGGTGAGACAGATGTATCATTTGATTGCAATTTAATCTCACTTTTCAGTACAATATACCTGAGGACTAATAGGCGAGAATGACATCGGAGTTCATGTGACCAGCACACCTGATGAAGAGCGCACATACATTAAACATTCATGTATGGGTATAGATAGCCTATTTACGTCAACACGATAAGCTGTGCACAGATTTACTACATGAAATGCTCGATACAGTCCGTACAACGACTCCGTTTATCTGCACAATATTCATCAACATATTTCCATATTTTTTGGCACTGGTATGTTCAGGTGGCGGTCAGTCAGACTAAGCTGGTTGAGTCCTTGTGAGGTGCCTATCGTTGCTGAGATTGAGTGATGTGAGCTGTCGATAAGACAGATCGATCGAGTTGGTGGGTGTACAGGTAGCAAGCTTATTTGGTTAGAATCCTATCAGACTCCATCCCTATCAAATATTTACCATATTCAACCTTTTTCCAAGCAATGCGGGAGATGAAACAGTATATACAATGTATATTCTAAACAATAGTAATGAAAACACTGACAGGGTCAGTGATACTTGTAAGAACCCAAGTAATTCATAAGAGGATTGCATTATGAATGCACTCACACGCGCTCCTATTTACACGCACACACATAGCTTCTTTAAAAATCATTTAATATTCTATACGCATTAATTGTGAATATAATTATTATATTTGTGATTCATTTAAGGAATCGTTCAGTAAACAGTCATTTTCTTCAAACAGTAATACTTGCAATCAAAACAAAATATCGTTATGCTTTGCCAATCGCGTGATAAGTAATGTTCCCTAAAGTAAATTAGCTCAACTTCCGATGGAAGATTTGTTTTACTTTTAAGATGATTACAAATCGATATGTCCCTGTACTAGACGATGCAAGCTTTCCATATAGTAGGTATATCCTTGCTGTCTGGCACTGCATGAACACATTGGCTATTTCTTCATAGTGAACGTAGCCCATCAACACCATACACGACTCTTACAGTCAAGCTGTTTCCCTATCCAAAACCATTTCTTATTTACATTTCTATCGAAATCTGCCTTCAACAATGGCGACTTCTTGACGACAAAGAGACAACGAATCCAAATAGAAAGGAGCTATAATGTTTGATTAAGTGCATGTACCATCGATATATTTCTATGGCTTAGGGTTAAATAGAATTTTGATATTAAATTAACAAAATGCAAACAAATAAAAAATAACGGAGTTATCAGAAAGCGAAAAGCGAAATGTGTTCTGAACAACATTCATAGAGAATATGGCTGATATTATATGTTTTCATATTCGATGTTCGCTTTACCCTCTGGGGAAAATGTATGAAGTATATATGCATTTTCTAATTTACCGATTCAATATCCTTTTCACGGATATCTCTGCTTTACGCTTCTTCTTAATACTGTTATCTTTCAAGTTCTGGCCGAGGTATAATATTTATTATTATCTTATGTAAATGGAGTTGCTCAGTTCCAGTCTTAATAAATGAGTAACTAATAGCTAATACTAAAATAATACCAAAATAACTAATAATTTGAACCTTCAAATAAACAAAACACGTACATCGTATTATCATCCAGATTTATTTAAAGTTCAACAATTTGGATTGTCAGTGAAATTTGTTAATACAGAGCTCATGAAAATCATGTTTGTTATGTAGTTGATCATAGATGCGATACCATTATACATTTGAGTAGTTAGTGAAACGATTTCCGGCGTCATCGCCGATTTGGTGATTTCTGGGTACTAATTTGCTAGTTTCCCTTTCAAATTAGGCATGGAATCTTATATCCATTCATGTAAACTATACGCACTGAGGCTATCAATGTATGCCAATCTTAATATAAAAATGCGATACAACAGATCAATACTCCTATTCCGGTCTTTCGAGAAGAATATTTACACAAAAGCCAAATGCTTCCATGTCTTCGAAAGTGCAGTAAATTAGACCTGGAGTCGTACTACTACGTCTCGACAGGGTTCAATTATACATATACATTGATTTACTGTTCACGGAACTTTTGTGTTTTATATGTGTATTAGACCAACCACTCAGGTGAGTTCGGCTCGGTATACAGGCACTCGTACTCATGTTTTAGAAATCATTTCTATATCTATTGTCATATCAACTTTTAGTTTGGTTCTATTAATTTGTTTGTTTGTGTGATTAAATTAACGTCCTATTAACAGCCAGGATCATGTAAGGACGGCCTCCCATGTATGCGGTCCGTTGCATGTATGAAGTGCGGATGAGTGTATTGGGAGACTGCAGTATGTTCGTGTTGTGTCTTCTTGTATAGTGAAACTCTTGTCCTTTATATAGTACTATTATCACTGAAGCATGCCACCGAAAACACCAAACAACACACCCCACCCGGTCACAGTTTACTGACAACGGGCAAACCGGTCGTTCACTCTTTTTATGTTGAAAGCTAAGCAGGAGAAGAAACTACCACCTTTATAGACATCGGTGTGTCTCGGCCAGGGTTCAGAACCTCACGGGGGCGAGCGCCCAACCGAAGGCCAAAAGTAAGGCGGTGTCAAGGGAGACGTTAGGAAGTAGAAAGTTTGTTAAGAAGAGAAAATATAAGATTTCAAATTTAGTCGCCTTTTACGCATGCAATAGGGGTAACAGATACAATTATTACGCCCTACCTGAAAGTAATTCAGATCAACAGCCAATGTCACAAGTTGTTTAGATACCACTGCCTGTTTAGCCACATACTACCGAAAGTTCGCATTCAGACTGCATGTAAAATGATACGTATGAGCCTAAAGATGAATACAAGTGCCGTCAATACTAATGCGTATTGATACGTCAGGACTTTGATAGGCATCATCGATCTATAAACTAGTCCTCAACAAGACGTAATCAAAGCAATAAAATGCCCCTTTTCCATGGTTTTATTAACCTAGACATCGTAACTAGCATCTTCTGATTACGAGCATGTTGTGGTGGGAATTGTAAACTAACAAACACGATACAGCAAAGACAAACGAATACAGATAGTTGGCCTTGTCAGCAATAAGGATGTTCGTTAAGTGCCATGCAATGTAGTTCGTCTCGTTACGATCTCAAACATTTAAATTTTCTTCCTTCACATCTTATCATTGAGGGTTGTCCCCTCAATATGTCTTTTACGACACAATCAGCATTTTTTGCGGGTTATATTGCGGAACAAATATTGGTGTACACAAAAACCCATGTTGATTTACCTTTAATTAGTTATAAAGGCTACATAAACCACTAGACCCGTTATGTTGCCATCATGTTACGGTGACTCTCCATTTAAATCCAGCTGATAATAAAATTGTTTCTAAATAAATGTATGACAGATGATAATAATTGTGCAATAAATTTGAATTAGTTTTATCACATAATCCGCCTGATATCCAGTGATCGGGTGGTGTAGTGGTTAAGCCGCTCGCCTTTCACCTAGCCGGCTTGGGTTCGATCCTCGACACGGACGTGAAAAGGTCAGGGGTCACCTGCCCGATCACATTGGTTTTCTCCGGGCACTCCGGTTTCTTCCCACACTAAGACCCCTCGCGCGCTTACACCCGGACCATCGAGAGTGATTTACATAAGTTGTATAACTTGTTTCTCAATCGAAGTAAAATAAATAAAAAATTTTATATCCAGTGATTTCGCCTGTGTAATATTTTTGCATATGTCATTAGTGTAATATGACCTGGAGCGATTTTCATTGGCTGGAAATTCATTGTGACGTCAGACAGAAACAATAAAATAACGTCAGGAAAAATGAAGTGACGTCAGGATTACGAGGACGGCGGGGCAAATGGCGGCATTTGCTGGATTTTCATAATACATTTTGACGTGACATTGTTTGGTAAGTAGATATTGTAGTTATGTAATAAAAAGTATCTTAAATTTGTGTTCATTTCATATGAGATGTTATGAAACTCGTCTCGAAGTTTTAATTTTTGCTCGCCAAGGCTTGCAAAAATAAAAATTTCTTAGTCTCGTTTTATAAAATCTCATATTAAATGAACACTCATGTAAGATCATATATGTATTTTATTAACGCGTCTCTCGTTGTAGAGTTGCACAAGCCCAAAGTCTCGCAAAACTGTTTAATAAAAAAAAATCTAATACCATTGAATTGAAATATAATTATTGACTCTTTGGTCGATTTCATGGGGTGACGAAATGAGTTGCTCTTGAAACAAATTAAATGAACGACGAAGTTAACTCTTTGGTCGATTTCATGGGGTGATGAATTGAGTTGCCCTTGAAACAAATTCAACATTTGTTTCAAGATCAACTCAATGCATCACCCTATGAAATCGACCAAAGCAAAGGTCATTCCTTAAAGGTCAATTTTTTAACTACTAGTAAATATTTTACAGTTAATGCATCAGTGCTGATTATACAACAATTATATAACAATAATTTGGAACCATATCTTAAACTCCCTATTTGCTTACTTTGTATCATGACTTTTCGAACTTGTTGTCGGTTGAGCTAATGCCCTTTTGAGAAAGTGTTTGGATGGAACACAATATTAAAATATTAAGTATCGACTACAGCTTGCTGGCTATAAAACATGGACGGGTAGGAAGATCACAAAACAATACATGGAGTCTCCACATATAATCATAAAGATGGAGGTATCGTAGACTGCTCTCGACTGACCATTCTCTTAGAAGGTTACGGGAAAATAAAAGCGATGGCTTTTACAAGCAAATCTACACCAAAAGTTCGCGGACGCACGTGAAACAGTGTAATCAATCTCAATTCCTGTACGTACCATATATTCACTTTAATATATTCTAAATAATACCTCAGAAAATAAATATTGGGATAGAGTTCTTTTGATACACAATGATGTTGAATAATAAAATATGAGGACCCGATTTATCATCAGTGTAAGGTTGTAGCGGTGAATCAAAGAGCTTTTTATATCGACCCTGCTGGATAACCAACGCCACTCTATACCGTGCCGAACAGCCAGGCTAGATTGCTACACAACACATTATTCGTTGAGTCATGTTGAATAGAAAGAAGACTTTTAAGAAAAGACAACGACAACAGGTGTCACGTGGCAAGCTCGATGTGCCGAATTAGGACGAGTTGTGTAATTGAAGGGCTCCTACATTATATAGGACAGAAGACAAGTTGTATGTGAAATGGATATCATGGTTTGAAGTTTCAATATAACGACGCCAAAACCCTTATTGTCCATGAAAGTGTGATTCTCGGAATGCTTTACTGTATATAACTATCATACAAACTAATTGTAAACAAGTTAAAATGAAAAATTAGTTTTGAACTTGTTTCTAATATATCAATATATCATGTCCTCCACACGTTCTAGCTGCTAAATATGATTATTGTACTGACAAATTATCTCTTCATGGAACTCGTGGAAAGGTAAATAATTTGACAAAAAAAGTTAAATATATTCACAAAAAATAACATAAAATATTTAGTTCGCCTTTGGTGCATGCGCAATCATTACTTCATTCCATATAGGATATAGTGCCACGGAATTTTTTCGGGATGCAATTAATTATTTTTCATATTTTTAACTTGAAGTAAAATAAGAAGCTCAAACTTTTCAATGGTGGTAATGGTGTAAAGTAAGTAACTTTGTAACTGAAGAAAAATACTAAATCGTCTGCTCCTGTTTTTGATAGTGAAAAAATACCATTTGTCAGCGGTGGAGCATCTTTAAATATATTCATAAATTGAATATATAAATATGATTAACATATATGTACATTATGTTCACAGAGCAGAATCTCTTATAAATTAGAAATCTATTTTGTCTTCACTGTAGGAATTACTCGATCCATATAAAACAAGTTTGTAAAATATACATAAATCAAGATATTTTTTTCACAATTCATTTGGTAATATCATATTATAAGACGTGGTCTTTTGAAGTGTATCCGGACATATTTTGATTATTCTATATTACAGAAATGAGACATTAAGCGGTTTACATATCCTTGCATCTCTGAAGACCAAGATAATATATTGAGGGAGGTTATAGTTTGGCAGATGTAAACATACTAGTAAAACACTCAATTATTAAACCTGTTTATCAATAGACACGTGATGTAATGATCGTCAGAAAATATAAACCTTGGTCAAAGAAAAGCGGGCGGAATCTCCGGGATATGTCACAGTGATATACCATAGGACTAAAGTTTTATAAAAATGTACTTTGTCTATCCCGCCGAAATGATTCTGGTAAATAGTTTCTGCACAAGGCTTATCTTCCTTTTACGAACACTGTCGGATTCTGTAAAGGTTGATTAGATAGTATACATTTCCATTATCTTCTATTTTAATGTTCATATAATCTATAGCAAGGAAACCCGTCTATTGTATTTATCTGCAGTTTTCTGTTATATCAACGACATAGATAGAACTTGATAAACGTGTGATAAATTATGTTTTCTCGTCTTTATATCGCCTCAATCATACATGGGTTCCTGCATAGACAAGTTTTCAGAAACCGGAAAAGGTAATATATGAAATCAAATGTCACGAGAAGGCGATGACATTGCAGAATCATTCCACGGTTATTAAAATTTAAAACATATCTCGAAGGTCTAAATTGGCATTTATATTTACATGTAAAAACTACAGAATATGAGTCAGCAGTGTCACATGTAATATTCACTTTTTACGACTCTTAAAGAAAACCATATTTATCAAATTTGAGGAGATCCTTATTATGAGATCTAGACGATGACAATGGTTCGTCTAGAGCGAACAATGGGTAATATTAGATATCATACGATTCATGTAGAAAAAAACGAGATTGTTTGGGGAAGGACAGACGGACAGAGAAACAGACATGGCTTTATTGGAGACTGTATTTGATCTATTTGTATGAAAATAGAGTGATACCTGGATGGTTTTATAAGGAAATGAACATCAAACAACAAAATGGGTATAAGCGAATAAGACTGGCCGTTCATAATGTAATATAGACTACTGCGAAATCGTCTTAGTCAAAAATGCATGAACACAATTCGATAATAACAGTTATTTTAACAATTCCGAATAGGTTTATATATAGGTTTTGCTTTAAGCCGTTCCATAGACCTAACCAAAATAAAAATGAATGGATTTAGTAAGAATATGTCATAACTCTCTTATGATACCAAAATTATTTTCCAATGTCCTCAATAACAGCATATATATATCCAGCCGCGTGCAACCAGTTTTGAACAGATTTAATAGTTCCAGATAAGGGGGGACAACTCTTACGTGCTTATAAGTTAATGCCGAACCATATTATAGAAGTTGATAGGACGTCGAAAATTGCAAAAAACATTAAGCAGATACAACATTTGTGCAACAAAACTGCATTCAGCACAAATTATGTGTATCTTCAAATATTTCAAAATAGTGATAAAAATAAATAAGAAATATATCCGATGCAACATAATATCATCGATATAGCGCTTAGAAGCTTGTTTAAGTTAAATCCCAGTTTTTGCTGACCCAAATTTCAATATTAGGAACGATAAAATCCCAACGGTATGTGTAGATGTATTTTTTTTCAATAAAATAGGATAAAATACATCATCAGAAGGTAAAGTATTCAAAAGGTATCGCATTTGCCTTCAACTTGATCAGCAACAGTGATTATTTTGGCGATATTGTGATAAAGCGTTTCAGTGACCATAACTTAGAGTAATGACGTGCAAAATACCGTGGGGAAAAATGTCACCTCTCGCAGCATAAAATACTCGCTGAAAGAAAAAGATTAGTTGAACCTTAAGAATATATAAATCACCAGTCGTTTTGTCCTAAAGTTCGATTAATGTAATTTCCATTAAACACATCCTCGATACTCCAGGGCTTCCGATCACTTACGATCTCTACACCCCTGGACTATATAATAGTGAAATTGAAGGCAGCCCAGCGGAAAACATTTGACAAATCACAGGCTAGCAAAGATTTAATTTGAAGACTACAGAGAGAGCGACGTCTAACATCAAAGCCACAGAGTCAACCACAGTGTACCGTTATACGGCTCATTTGATGTACATCAAAGTACTAAATTACCTGTTCTGTTTTGTTGCCTTCAATTGTACTGTGAGATAGTCCAGGGGTGTAGAGATCGTAAATGATCGGAACCCCTGGAGTATCGAGAATGCATTAAACATAGACAAGAAGGTTGTAGAAAAGTAGAAATGGTGCAAAAAGCTAAAGGTAGGAGTCTGATAGAAAAAAGAATTTCAGAAAACAAAGAAAAATGGCTAGAGGTAGATGACAAAGCACACATGGACGTGCAAAATATCTAAATCTAATTTATAATTTAAGTGGAACAACATGAAAACGGAGTAATTTTGTCAAAATTCTTTCAATTTCGCGCGAGTTACCTCCCTTCGTATATGAAAATGAAAGCAATAGGCTAGGTGGACATCAGTCATTATACTTTGTCCGAAATACTCCTGTAGTTGAGAGGTGCCTGTGTGTACAGTGATTAAATGTCATTTTATATTAAAAAATGATGTTAAAAATTAAAATTATTAAAAGCATATATGGTTGTCTGTTGAACGAATCTCCTCCTGTGTGAGGACACTTAATGTTATATAATATTCTATGGTATTTAAAAAATAGAATTCGATTTTGAATCTTAAAAAAAGAAGAACAGTAATCATATATTAAGTATTAACAACTAAGAAGGCAAGAACATCCCGCATTTAGGGCGTTATAATTGTGCCTTTTTATGGTCGTACAACGACTAGAGTAGCTTCCTAGCTTGCTTTCCTCTGCCTTGACAGCTCACCTTTGGTGGACCGATCGCCATATTAACTGAGGAAGGTTTTGTGTGTTGTCTTCTAGCCGAGTCAGACCATAAGTAGTAGTTTCTGCTTCTGCATAACGTTGAGCTCAAAGAGAGGGACGACTGTAATTCCTTGTGACAGCATTTTGAGGGATGCGTGTTGTTCGCATCTGTGACTGCATATTTCAGTGAGTTAGCGCTTTTTAATCGGGAACCGTTCCACTTTTTCAAGGAGACACAAGAGCAGCCAACCAAAACGTAGTCTTTCATAAAACCAAAACGTACGGAGGCCCACCTTAAATCATCATAATTGTCAACAAAACGTTATGACTTGTCAACGTTTGTTTATATTTACGTCCTATTAACAGTGTTATATATATGTGTTTCAGTTTCTCATATATATTTTATTGACCATCAAGTGTGTATCCGGAATTTTAATGTCTTTGTATGTTATTTTGTACTATTCCGGAATATGTGTCCGGCCATCACCGAAATTTGTTATGTACTTGTAGCAGTTGAAAATAAATGTTGGAAGAAGACAGACGTCTCTTTGTTTCCCTGCAAGCGAGTCCCCACAACTAAGTAATTTAAACACGACATGGTGGAGAATCTTAATCCGGGATGATGTGAGTGACGATTTATACATTATGGACGTCAGCTGTGCTAGCGGAGGCTAGATGAGTTTCATGATGCGACTGTAACTGTGTTGTACCTGTGTCGGTGATGGACCACGTGTTGTCGCTTTGTGTCGCTATGTTGAAATATTGGCGGTGTCAACATTTTGTCTGACTTTTACTTTATATGTTCTCATTCATTAAGAAGGAACTGATTGAAACTTTTATGTTATTCCATGACAGGAAGTCGCAACATTACCATTTGACTAGGTATTAGAGATATACAGTGGCTGGGAGCGGACACCGGACATGAAATAAATAAAATTATTGCGTGGGAACGAAATATTATTGCGTGCGAACGAAATGTTATTGCGTGGACACGAAATATTATTGCGTGGACACAAAATATTGCGTTCGAACGAAATATTATTGCGTGGGAACGAAATATTGCGTTCGAACGAAATATTATTTCGTTCGAACCAAATATTATTGCGTTCGAACGAAATGTTATTGCGTTCGAACCAAATATTATTGCGTTCGAACGAAATATTATTGCATGGGAACGAAATATTGCGTTCGAACGAAATAATTTGTTCGTGGGAACTCTTTTATAGTGCTATATTACTGAAGCATGCAGCCGACTACAACAAGGAAAACACTCCACCCGGTTACAGTATACTGACAACAGGCAAACCAGTCGTCCACGCCATTTTTGCTGAAATCTTAGATGGATAAGAAACTACCACCTTTATAGACAGTGGTGTGTTTCGGCCAGGGGACAGAACCCAGATTATACCTCACAGGGAAGAGCGCTCTAATAACGTGGTGATTTGTGTCCTTAAATGACTTATTTGTAATAATACATAGTTCATTATATGCGCTCTGTTGTGTTTTAATCAGTCGAACTATAAATAGGTACATGTAGATCCTATACGAGATATTTGATAACACAAATGTAAATATTGTATATGGGCTGCGATAAAGAGACATCGATTTGGTAAACTAAACCACATTGAGAAGACCGTCACAAACCGACAATTATACAGTTATAGACTTGTAAGTATTTAATACTGGATACTATCAGTCAAACTATAGATAGGTAGATCCTATACGAGATATTTGATAACACAAATATAAATATTGTATATGGGCTGCGATAAAGAGACATCGATTTGGTAAACTAAACCACCTTGAGAAGACCGTCACAAACCGACAATTATACAGTTATAGACTTGTAAGTATTTAATACTGGATACTATGAGCACAGTAGGTTAGGCAACTCAGGCTTCTGAACCAAATTGGTTTCTGCTGACTTTTTACTGACCACTCGCAACACGCATGTGATTAATTCTCGTTTGTCAAGTGTACCACGTTACAATTATTTACCTGTAACACTGATTAAGTTTATCATCAGCTTATGTCCTATAATTTTATGATATTTAGGGCCTGATCTAGTCTCCGGTTTTACACCTTAACAGCGCTTATTAATGTCGTTTTGAGCTTAATTAAAACCTTTTTATTACGTCCCTTTCCTAGACATAGGGCCTTTCTGTAACTATGATAGTGCCGACTTCAAATCGGCGGTATGCATTTATTGGTAGATCAAAAGTAAAACATTCATAAAGTTTATACAATTCCTGTTGGCGTTGCTTAACGCTCGAATTATGACGATGGGTTCACCATTCGCCATGCAAGTAGGGCGTAAGAATTGAACCTGCTGCCCCTATTGCATGATCGTAAAAGGCGACTAAATTTATGATCTCATCTTTTCTCTTCTTCTTAACTGACTTTTTTCTTTCTAACGTCTCCATTGACACCGCCTCACTTTTGGTCTTTTGTTGAGCGCTCTCCCCTGTGAGGTAGGCTCTGGTTCTGTCCCCTGGCCGAGACACACCAAAGTCTATAAAAGTGGTAGTTTCAGCATACCGGGAGTGGAACGACTGGTTCGCCCGTTGTCAGTATAACGTGACCGGGTGGGATGTGTTTTTTGTTGTCTTCAGCGGTATGCTTCAGTGATATAGCACCATAAAAAGGACTAAAGTTCCACTATACAAGAAGACACAAACGAATATACCGCAGTCTCAGAAAACAAGCACGCGATTAATAGGAAGTTAATTGAATCAAACAAACCAACAAACATTTCACCATAAATGCATTTTAACCAGGGTCAACTTTAACTGACATTAACGATGATGCGCGGGTTAGCACAATTAAAGAGGATAATGGTCATAACATCTATATGAAGGCATACATTACCAAAAGTTTAGTTTGTTTAATTTAACGTCCTATTAACAGTAACAATCGCCCAAGGATGTTCGAGGTTTAGATGGTGGAGGAAAACCGTCGACCAGAGAATAGTATATGACAACTTTTCCACTTTGGATTCGCCTTTATCCATAGCAGGAGGCCGTGTTTGAATCAGTCGAACAGTAAATAGGTAGATCCTGTAAGAGATATTTGATAACAAAAATGTAAATATTTTATATTGTAAATATTGTAGCTGTATTTAGTGCGACATACACATCTTAACATATAACATATCTTATCAGCGATAAAAACAAAGATGACAAGGTCCAACTACAACAAAGCATCCATACATCTCAAATTGTGAACAATTACCAACAAGAAAAGGGCGGTTACCTATCTCATAGTATATCTAAAGTTACAGGTAGTTTCTACCACTTATTCCGGCAAACAGGGAATTAGTCAACTTAAACCCGTGATAACAAATAGCGTCATGAAACTTGCTTAAGGCAATGAATATAAATCATACACTACTTTTCGTATTGTATTATAGGCCATGGGCTAGGGGGTACCACATGCACCCCCACCCCCAAACCTCCAAACCAATATTTTTCTATACCTTATGAGCAACTGATCACAAATCAAAATGTTAACATTGCAATAGTTGGGATGAACTTCGGTTATGACGTCATCAAGATGGCCGCCATCTCGAAATTGACTAAAAACTGAAAAATAGTCATTTCATTGACATTTCTCAACCGAATAAGACAAATGAGGTATCAAAATGACAACAATAGAACAAAAATACATTTAAGGTCCAAATAATCCAATATGTGTAGTTACTTCTACGCAGGAAATGAAAAAAAATAGGATTTTAAGCTCAGAAATGGTAATTTTTAGCATTTTTTTCATATTTGGCTTGACGCATCAAAAATACTTCCAAACAGCAAATTATTATTTCTTATCAGTTATTTGACCTCTTATCAATCAGTAAAAACAACAACAGAAAAACCAATATTAACATTGCAAGAAGGGATGAAAGGATATATATAGAAATCTGACAAAATCAACACAAAATGTAAACACTGCAGAATTGAAATGGCTTTTAAATACCAACATTCAAATAGAAAACTGGAAACAAATATACACAAATATCTTCAAAATAACACAAGACACTACAATACAATGGTTCCAATATAGGCTGCAACACAGAATTTCTTCCCCTAAATATGTACCTAAAAATATTGGAGTAAAGAATTGCAACAAATGTAATTTATGTAATATAGAAACTGAAAGCATCGAACATTTATTTTGGGAATGTGATGAAACTAAATTCTTTGGCAACACCTAATTAGATGGATTAAAAATACAATCGATAAAAATGTGGAACTAGATCTAATGGCAATCCTATTCGGGGAAAAACAACAATTATCAAACTTACTTTCCTCTAAAAATTTTAATGCTTCATACAAAATACCTTATCTATGTTTCTTCCAGAAAAGGTAATAAGCTCACTTTCAATGATATTAAAGATATTTGATATATCAATTTGCTATTGAAAAAACAATTGCACAAAACAATATTAGTATCGATCACTTCAACAAATTATGGGAAGGCTGGCAAACTACGCGGGTTTGGTAATCACTGATTAATTATACCCGAGAAATAAATAAAAGAATATGTGACAAGGGGTTTTTAATTTGCCCCATACCAAGTGGGATTGTACGGCGGCGTATTAGGGCCACTACAAAATTTTATTTATCTTGTACGTACAAGTTATTATCTTGTACGTACAAGTTAGTATCTTGTACGTACAAGATAGTATCTTGTACGTACAACTTAGTATCTTGTACGTACAACTTAGTATCTTGTTCGTACAACTTAATATCTTGTACGTACAAGTTATTATCTTGTACGTACAAGTTATTATCTTGTACGTACAACTTAGTATCTTGTACGTACAAGTTAGTATCTTGTACGTACAAGTTATTATCTTGTACGTACAAGATAGTATCTTGTACGTACAATATACTATCTTGTACGTACAAGTTACTATCTTGTACGTACAACTTATAGTATCTTGTACGTACAAGATAGTATCTTGTACGTACAAGATAGTATCTTGTACGTACAAGATAGTATCTTGTACGTACAACTTAGTATCTTGAACATACAAGTTGAGTTGAACTGCTGTTCATCACCGCAGAATTGAGTCACCCGCCTAATATTTTTCGTAATTAAAGATAGTCGGTCTACTTTACATTGCTTCAAGCAAGATCACAGGTTTATTAACTTATTTGACAATATTAAAAATATGAATATATGTTAATGAGAACAATATCTTTTTCACAATCGTAATTTGAAATTGCCGGATTAAGAGTTGAAACTGTATAGTCACTTGCATTATTTTGAAACTGACACTGTATAGTTCCTTTCGAGAAAACTGTATAGTCGCTTGTTTTATAGATAAGATATATTTAGTGATAAAACGGATATGATTCATCTCCGATGAATGATAAGTTTGATCTATTCAACAAATTCGTAATTTTCTTCAGTAATAAAAGTTAAATACTTCACAATGGTGCCATTATTGGAAATGTTTGAGCATTTATTTTACTTCAGAATAGTAGTATTGAAAATAATTAACTGCCTCCGAAAAAAAATCTTAGGCATTATGCCCTAATTCGAATGAGTTACTGATTGCAAAGACAACAAAAGCAAAACAAAATATTTCATATGTGTTTTTGAGTTTATTAGACATATATACACACATCAATTATTGTCCAAATGATGATCATAGTAAATACTCTGTTATAAACATTTACATATAAGTGTTCGGAAACTTATCACAGCATTACAACTCCACAACATATATTCTTTTCTGCCTTTGGCTTAAACAAAGTTTACGTAATATACGTATAGCATGCGATGCCATTGTGAGAGTAAACCAGCCAAAGCCTTTAATACCGAGAGTTTCAACATTATACTATCTTGTACGTACAAGATACTAACTTGTACGTACAAGATACTAACTTGTACGTACAAGATACTAACTTGTACGTACAAGATACTAACTTGTACGTACAAGATACTATCTTGTACGTACAAGATACTAACTTGTACGTACAAGATACTAACTTATACGTACAAGATACTATCTTGTACGTACAAAATACTAACTTGTACGTACAAGATACTAACTTGTACGTACAAGATACTAACTTGTACGTACAAGATACTAACTTGTACGTACAAGATACTAACTTGTACGTACAAGATACTAACTTGTACGTACAAGATACTAACTTGTACGTACAAGATACTAACTTGTACGTACAAGATACTAACTTGTACGTACAAGATACTAACTTGTACGTACAAGATACTAAGTTGTACGTACAAGATACTATCTTGTACGTACAAGATACTAACTTGTACGTACAAGATACTAAGTTGTACGTACAAGATAATAACTTGTACGTACAAGATACTAACTTGTACGTACAAGATACTATCTTGTACGTACAAGACACTAACTTGTACGTACAAGATACTAACTTGTACGTACAAGATACTAACTTGTACGTACAAGATAATAACTTGTACGTACAAGATAATAACTTGTACGTACAAGATAAATAAAAGTTTGTAGTGGCCCTAATACGCCGCCGTAGGACTGCAATATATCAGAGTTCAATATAAGTGAGATATTATCCTGAGATATTGTGCCTTAACGAAAACTTAACTACCTATATATGTATTAATAAGGTTCCTGTAACGATGACGACTATCATTGATTTCGAAACATTTGTCTTTTAATAGATATGATGGATTCCTTACGGCAACACATACGAGGTGACACCTTTTCCAACTGGCTTGATGTTGCTGTAGGTATATCGATTACAACAAAAGGAATTTCCGATTATTTGGAAGGTACTGTTCTTGCTCTACACAACACAATCAAGTATGGACCATGTGCACAGCTGCCTAACTGTATACGGAATTGTAGTAAGACAGAACAAAACCTATCCACCTGGTGCTCTACGTGTACAGAGTGGAAGAAACAAATTATGTCTTACAACAGATTCAAAACGCGAGCAAGGCAGATCAAATGGAAGGATATAAACTCTTCAGAATGGCCCCAGAACGTCAATGAATTGGTGAAAGTATTCGCTCCAGATTGGTGGAAAGCTAGAAACCCATACACTGAAGATCTTGTTGTCGCTTTGAGTATTTTTCATAACTGTACAACATTTACTATCCCAATCCTAACCTGTAATCGTGTCAGAGATGTACGAAACGCACTCTTTGCTCATGGAAATCTTCAAGTTCATAATTCTGAAAAGAAAAGAGCATTTAAAGATCTCATTGCTTTTCTAAGGTTACCGATAATTTCTACAACTAAATCTGGCAAAAAAGGAATTAGACAACTTAAACGCGTGAAAACAAATAGTGTCATGGAACTTGCTAAAGAGGAAGACGCATTCAAACGTCACATCGTAAAAGTTCTGAATCCACGTGATGAGACAGAAAGGACGATCCTAGCGCAGTCGCATGAAGTGAAGGCGATGAAGATATGCGTGCAAGAAGACAAGAACGATAGGAGGAGATTATCAGCATTGCTTGTTATCAGCATGGTTCTTGTCAGCATATATTTCTTGACTAGCCAGTACAATACGGGGGTACTCATTGACAAACGAAAAGGTAAGAAAGTCTTATCCAAAACCTAATGTTCGATAGCGCATCAGTCGCAAAGTAGAAAAGGGCATGATGTTATCACATACGTAACAGGGGTATCACATAGGAGACTATATCAGAATAGAGGAGGGACACACTAACTCATCAATGTATGCAGCGTAACTCCCGGCAAATATTATCAAAATCGTTATCTGTTTTCACGTATACTCGATAGTCCCGTGATGAAAGCTAGGTTTCCAATAGTTTATGCTTTGCTTTTAGGTCTGGAAACAATTAGCACAACGTTGGTCTATGAAGAATATTTGGATATCTAATTCCTGTTGAATTAGTTTTGCGGTTGATCACTCTGCAAGCTTTCCTGTGCCTAGCCATGTTCTTGTTTAGGTATCCCTATTTCCTAGTAATGCACTCACGCCTGTCAATGTCAAAGTAGACCGTACTGTTTATTATCCTTTAAACAGATTAATGCCATGATTTGTCTTGATAAAGCTATTTTATCTTTGACTATTTAGTTTTGTCATATGATGTTGATGAGTGATTATATGAAATTTGATTTTCAAAGTCAATCTATTTCATTAATTCATCCAAGAAACAAAATAGGAGACCAACAATTGTCAATCTGTGCCAAAAGACCTTTTATGCTCTTCAAAATTCAAATAACTTTGAATAACTTTTTTCTATTTTTCTTTTAAATATAATAAGTAATATGACTTGATAAACCACAGGTATCGGCAAGCAAGCACAAGTATCGGCAAGTACATTATGTTAGCACTGCATGTTTTGATAATATGAGCTTGTGCAACCTGTTGACAGATGATGGCAAATAAATATGTCATTGTTAAAACTGGTGACAAATCAATGTTTGGTATAACAAAGCCCTAATGTATAATAATTATAAACTAATTATCGTTTTTATAATTTCAGATTGTCTACCACTGGCATTTTCAAGCCCCTGTCCTTGGACTCCGGATATCCCATTTGATGTTTATTTGAAGGATCGCCCTGTGTTATATGGCCGGGAATGGCTCATCGATAAAATTCAAACATCCTTATTTGCTACGCCTTCTCGGGGTATTCTACTGACAGCGGAGATGGGTTACGGTAAATCTGCCTTAGTCCAACACATTCTTTGTACTGAGGAATGCGGACTAAGAAAGTATATATTGTCCTACCATATCTGTAAATTTGACGTTATCAGCACCCAAAAACCTGAGTATTTCATTAAGAACCTCGCAGGAATGTTGATAAGTAAACTACCAGAAGCAGGAAATGCCATATTGACTAACGAATTTGGAATTAACTTTTTATTAAGCAGTAAGTGTTCTGAAGATCCCATTGGTTGTTTTGATGCCGCCATCATTCATTCCTTACAAGGCCTTCAAGTTGCTGAGGAAAGGTACGTGATAATTGATGCTTTAGATGAATGTGGGGATTCTGCCGCCATTGCTATATCTCTTATCGATGTACTTTCTAAGAGAATAAGTAAAATACCATGGTGGCTTAAATTCTTCATAACCACAAGAGACATCACCATGGTGACTGACAAGTTTTCAGGTATGAAAATATTTCATGAAACCACGCAAAATGTCCAAAACCAGCATGACATCTCTATATTCCTTACTCACCACCTTTTCCCACAGACAGACACAATAACACGTCTGTTTGGTGCACATGCTAATATCGAGACGATCACAAATCGTATATTGATGACTACAGGTTCGAACTTCTTATATGCAGATCTTGCAGTAAAGTTTTGGCGAGATTCTCCGAGTAGCAAATTGTCGGATATTCCTCAGACTTTTACTGATTTTTATAATACAAATTTAGATAGAGTATTTGGTGAAAATCCACATCAGTACGATTTAGCAAGGAGTGTATTTGAAGTGCTATGTACTTCGTATAAACAATTGCTACTGGAGGAACTAGAAGATATCCTTACTATAAAACATCACCCATATAGTCTACGAAATCTCCTTAGAGAACAAATGTCTCATTTTGTTGACTTCAAAGGAAGGCGTATCAATATTTATCACAAAGGAATCTGTGATCACCTTAGTAATGATACGTCCGTGCTCTATAAGTATCAGATATCCAAGTACAATGGTCACAAGCTGTTCGCTAGGTACCTACTCGGTAAATATAACCTCACTAGAACTGACGTATTAGATATGCTTATCCATGTCGCAGAGTCTGATGATTTAGAACTACAACATTCGTTTAAACAGAGCCAGTACGTATCAAATTCGAAACTGATCAATGACTCTCATCTTCATCAAATGGCCAAAGTGAAAAATTCTTTTCTTGGTACCAAGTTGCTTATTAGTGTCCTCGGTAAAGAACACATCAATAATTTCACGTCCGCAAATGTAACGGCTACATTTCTGGCAGCAGCATTTGGAAACTCAGAAACACTCCGTGCTCTAATAGAGGAAGGAGGAGACTACTTATTTAGAGTATCGGGTCCACCGAACAAAGGAGGAATGGAGGATGTAGTCAACCTCTGTAAATACAAAACGCTATGGGGTTATGGTCTACTGGATATTGCTTCTCAAAATGGTCATGTGGACGTAGTGGACCTCCTGTTGTCTAAAAACCAGTCGTTCCTTTACATAAAAAACGGGTTAGGCCTTACAGCTTCTCACTTAGCTTCGGAGCATGGCTATATAGAAATTTTATCCCGATTTCTAGCAATTAATAGTACCCTAGCTGATCAGCATGCTCTGTATCTGGCGTCAAAAAATGGTCACTTGGCGTGTGTACTGTCCTTGTTAGACCACGGCGCTGAGGACACATGTGTTACATGTGGAGACAACCTTCACTGGATCACCAATAACACGAAACGAATGCAATGGCATCCTTGTAATCAGATGAACAAATCTCTTGAATGTGATGTGTCGTTATTATTGGACAATGAGTTTAAAAATGTTAAGTTTGTTCTAAATGATGATGAACGATTAATTAAATGTTCCACAGCATTAGACATTGCCATACAGGAAGGCCATAAAGACATTGTAACACAACTCTTGTCGCAGGATAGAAATGCCCTCTTGTGTCGTAATTATGCAGGTAGGACTCCACTTCTCACTGCAATTCAATACAATCAGTCTGAAATACTTGATATTATTTTAGAAAAAGGAGGAAATCTTACTGATAAATGTGAACGTTTCTACAATTCAGCGGTTAGGTTTTCACATCAAAATCTCCATAAGAACGAGAGAACACGTTTAGTTAATGACATCTGCCCACTTGGGGCTGGCTTGGAGCATATTCTTGCTATAAAGGGTAGAAAAGAAATGTTCAAGCGACTGTATTCGCGTGGCTTGTCGTTTAACTGGACAATGAGGGATGACACTGGTAATACACCATTACATTACGCCGCTTGTAATAACGAATGGCAGATGATCGTATATATGATCAAACTTGGAAATGTAAATGTGCATGAATCTGCCACGAATGGATCACTGCCTATACATTCTGCTGTGTTGTGTTATGCGTCTATGTCATATATGGCTCTACACCCTCACTATACTAACACGGGAAAGCCACTAGAAGACAATGGTGGAAGAGGCTTGTTTCATTACCTAGTTATCGGCTCGATATATAAAGAGAATGCTATTAATATGGCATACTTGTTGATGGCTGATGGTTACAAGCTAAACACGTCAACAAAAGATACAAACTCAAATAATTATCTTCATTATGCGGCTGAGATAGGCAACCATGACCTCATACTGCATCTCGTTGTAGGATTGAAAACACCATCGTTATTATTAGAAACAAATAAACATAATAAAACAGCCATATATGTCGCATTTGAACAGCTACCGTACCAACACGAGTATCGAATATGCGTAAACTGCTCAATGTTAGATCTTTTTATAAGAACGCGCAACAATACCGTAAGTGACGATATATTATCCAAGGAAGAAATCGTTATATACAGGATTTTTCAGATCATAAAAGATTACTCGGATATACAACTGAAGGTAGACTTTTCAAAGTACCGCAGACTTGTCGTTGAAAAAGGTAACGCATTCCTATTCTTTTCTATCATCATGTTCCAGCCCCGGCCGGCGATTGTTCCTGTAGACAAACACTTACTTAAAGTGTTCTTTTCCGCTACTCAACCTTCCATGGGGATGTTAGATATATTGTCCACGTTTACTTTGGATTATTGCGAAAAACCATTTGACGAAAGTCTTCTACATAGAACAATAAGAAATGAGAACAATAGATATTGGATATATTGGGTTCACGGATATGAGTTTGTAAATGTTATAAGATCGAAACCTTTATCTTTTTGGGAGACATGTTACGACAGAGATGGATACAATATACTCCAACACGCAGTTATGGGAGGGAATTTTATTGCTTTAAAGCTTCTGATAGAAAGTGGCATTACACTTGATACACCCTTTCATAAACCTTTAGATTTGGTATCATGTGCTTTGACAAATGCAGATATTTTTGAAATGGATCACATAATGTCGCGCATTTGGATGAAATACAAAACATCCCAATTCATTACAGGTCAAACTCGCATGCATATTTACCTTGAGTACAACTTTTATAGTCAAACAAAGAATTTTGATAACACAACTTCCTATGTATTATCACAGTTAATAAAAACAAAGGCCCTACAGTTTTCACACGTCTGTGAAACAAAGTCCACACTACTGAGTCTGGTACACCAAGCTGCCATTAAAAACCATCTTTATCTACTGATGGCCATGTATAAAGGGTTCGGTAAACGGGTTCTGCTTTGCAGGAACACTTATAAATTTACTCCATTATACTTTGCTAAATTATTCGATCATTCGAACGTGATTAAGTATTTACAAAGAAAGTCAGTAAGTGAAACATTCCCACATAGAACTGCAGAATTTGCATTTTTACAAACGTTTGCCGCGGATAACATTTCTTCAATAAGAAATATTCCAGAATACGTGAAATTCCTTGTTGGATTAACTCATCCGTATCTTTATGATATGAAACCAATTTCCTTTGCAATTTTCCAGCGAACCTTGACGCGACTGTGTTTGGATGCCGAGAGAACATTTTCTAAATCCTTCGCTATATTGGTATTTCATTCACTCGCATTTACAGGTGTTGAACCTCTTGAAGAGTCACTAACATACCTAAATGAAACAAATCACTTTAAGGAGAATAAAACTAATGTTTATAATTTAGGAAATGAAATACTATCTCATGCAAGAAATGCCAGTAAATCTCTGCAAAGCATAATTTATTTGATTAAAAACAGTAGTGAACAGTTAGTGTTGTTGCATTATAATTCCCGCTCGTTGAGTAGGAATCCTATGTATAAATACGTAAATTACAAACAAAATGGTCGCAGTTTATTATCCTTGGTGATGAAACTGATACGCAGTATCCATTCCTTACATTCACATCAAAACTTTATGAATAACGTTTTCAAAACGATGTCCACATTCTATTCAAACAGACTATTATTTTGTAGAGACTTTGAGGTAAACATGTCCTTTAGAGATATCAAAGAGTTTTACGCATTTAGGAGACAATTTGTAAAGAACATGACATCATACAACTATCCGTTTAAATCAGATGTTCCACGAGCTCGTTTGAGTCCTTTAAACACTAGAGGACTACTGTCTCTAATGGATTCTAAACTTTATACATTGATTATTAATATCGACAATCCTTTGGACAAGTTCTTGGAGAGGATGGAAGCTTTACCAGACCCACTGAATGATGGATGAATTGCCCCAATCAGGCTGGGCACAAGACCATTGCCTTCAATTCGACATGGCATTACTAAGATTTACATGATTGGTTTAAGGTAAAAAAATAATTGTGGCCATTTTGTTTATAATCCATCTTACAATCAATATTGTTTGGTATTCTCACATATTTCAAAGATGCCCAGCCGATGACAAATGGTAGTTTTTTTCCCTTATCAAAAACAGACGAATTAATATTTTACTTCAGCTAGTGAGTTAGTTTACATTATTACCACCATTGAAAAAAATTGAGCTTCTTATTGCACTTCAAGTTAAAAATATCAACAACAAAAAAATCCCGAAAAAAAAATCCATGGCACCATTTTCTGTATGGAATGAAGAGCTGATTGCGCATGAACATAAATATACGATTAAACACCAAATATTTTTCAGCTGACGACTATCGTTTATGCTCTGTCGGCGGTAGAGCATCTTTAATTAAAGTTATATACCAAAAATGACGTGGACACATGGAATTCTACTGCAATGACCGCCATTTTGAAATATTAAGTACAATTTAGTAATAAATGAGCTATAAACTGGTGTAATACTGAAGAATACCATGTATCTAAAAGCAACTAGCTTATCAATAACATGATGGGTTTATTTTATTTTTTGTGTTTATTAGACATATCACATATATATACGATTTAATATCAATTGATATTAAGTATCGTTTATGTTCTGGCGGTGGAGTCTTTAATATATATTAATAAGTATGGTCTTTAACCTTTCAAAGTGTGGACAACTATTATTTCATATTGTAATGTTTTTCGTTGGATTTTCTTCCCGAGAAACAACTATAAGGATATAAGTAATAAAATTTAATGTAAACTTTATTTTATTCATTCATTATAAGTCATACAATACAAAAACAATCAAATAGATATAACTTGAAATGGATTCAGAAACAAGTGTTTTACACTTATATTAATCCGTCTCCATAGTAACTTAAAACAAATTTGAATTTCCATTTCTGTATTTTTTTATGTTTTATGTCACTTTAATCCTTTGTAATGATAGTTTTATCGATTACCAACTTTGTGAACAAAATAACTTTCTTTAGTGAACGTTTATTAATCTAACTTAAACCTTAAAATATGTTCAGTAAGAGATCGGACAGGTCCGAAAGCCTGACTACATCTATTGTAACTTTAGAATTATGTTACTATTGGAACATGTATCAATACATTAACGGTAGAAATATTCCTGGAGTATAATGGAACAGTGTATGGTAGCATTAGAAAGAATATAACGCTTTCAACAATCTGAGTTTGTTAACGTACTGACTAACTCGCCAAGCTTATCAGTACTGTACGTGCAGTCTAGCATCTTAACCTGGAAGTGAATGCACTTTAAAATTATTAATTGAACATTATGAACAAAGTAAAGTAGTTGAATAAACGTTCATTATGATTAATGAAACTTGGTATGCAGCCCAATATGATCTTGGAATAGAACAGGTTTGATGATCCAGGTCGTTCTTGTTAAACTGATAACAAAATTTTCAAAACACATATAGCCTTATATATGTATGTATTAATTTGTATTTTTGGAAATATACGTCATTTGTAAGTAATTGAAACATTGATTATATGATGATTTTTGGTGCAGTCCTTACTGATATAATACATTGCTTGCATATGATGAACGTAAAATTTTCATAATTATTAACTCATTACATACTAGTATTTACGTCAGCTTCTACAATGAATAACGTGAAAACATTTTGTTTTACCCCGGATATCTGCAATTATATAGTTGTTGCACGGAGTAAGAGAAAAAGAACCATTCACCTTGTTAGGGGTGAGACAGGAGCTGTAAGACACTCGGCGTAGCCTCGTGGTAACCTTCTCCGGTAACTTTTGTTGATTTTCTATAGTGTGCTACATATATATTCTATTACATAGTGTAATAAGTTTTTCCTCGCTACAACATTCCCGAAGGTTATCTGAAATCGACGAGTCTGGTTATTTATATGTGTATGTGTGCGTACATTCATTTACTTTAGGAAGGGTAGGGACATATGTAAATAACTTAATTTACTTCATGAAGCTGTAGACTGTAGTTACTTTCTTCATAGTGTCAGCTCATAACAAAAAGAGTATTAAATACACTAGAGTGTTGCCATTATCACCATTGAGATTAACAGAGACGGTGCACATTTTATTTAGCATCAACAATGTGTTAAGAATTAATCTACCACAATATGTTGCATAAAATCATAATATAGACTGTAGAAATTATACATCCCTACTGTAATTCATTCCTCTTAATAATTGATATATTGAAGAGCTTTATTTTTTGAAATTATATGATTGATTTTCAATTTCTATTATGATGCATTGTACATTTGATGTTATAAGAGTTTGAGATCCTAATAAATGTAAATAATATACATGTATTGTTCTTTGTGTTCTCTAGATCTCCTGACCCTGCATAGAGGACATAACATTAACGCTAATTTATAATTAAGATACATTTGTTTGATTGATTAAATTAACGTCCTATTAACAACCAATGTCATGTAAGGACGGCCTCCCATGTATGCGGTGCGTTGCGTGTTGGCAGTGCGGATTGTGTTTTGGGAGACTGGGGTATGTTCGTGTTGTGTCTTCTTATATAGTGGAACTGTTGTCCTTTTATAGTGCTATATCACTGAAGACAACATGAAACACACTCCATCCGGTCACATTATAATGCAAACAAGCGAACCAGTCGTCCCATTCAATTGATGCTGAGCGCTAAGCAGGAGTAAGATACATTTTATGAAATACCTTCTACAACCTAAATTTCGAAGAATTTCAACGTCAAATAGCGTTGCAAAAATTTGTCACGCCATTTTTCAATGGCACCAATTCATGACGTTACAATGAATTTCAAGACAAGAGAAGCGCTTCAGGTTGTATTGCACAAGTGTACACTAGACATATGTAAACATTAACCTAGCGAAGCACTAGTTATCATGCGGATGATGTTGTTAAGATGAATGAATTTGACTCTTACTTCATGTACGAAAGCGTCTTAAGTTCCATGTAAAAAATCAAACATAGCTGACATCATTCCGTAGTCAAGATTGTGACCATTACTTTAAGCACAGAAAACGGCAGTTAATAATTTTGATTGACTTAAAGATGCTCCACCGCTGACAAAAGGGTATTTTCTCTCATCAAAAACATTACCACCGTTGAACAGTTTTAAAGTCTAAACATAGAAATATTGGAAATAATTAACTACGTCTCGAAAACATTCTGTGGCACTATGTCATATATGGAATAAAGTACTGATTGCGCATGGACCAAAAGCAAAATAAAATATTTATATCATTTTTATGTTAATTAGATATATACATTGTATATTATATACACGATTAAACACCAATTGTTCAAATGACGATTGTCGTGTATGATTTGCCGGCGGTGGAGCATCTTTAATTAAAATTCTAAACTAAATATGACGTGAAAACATACAATTCTACTGCAATGACCGCCATTTTGAAATATAAAGTACAAGTAATTGGTTAATACTGTGGAATACCATGCATCTAATAGCCATTGGGTTTTCAATAGCATATCGGGTTTCTTACAATTGTATATAGATACGATACAGAGGCAATGTAGTTAGAATGGAAATTGGTTCGGATTGGTTTATTATCTTTACGGCCAGGTTCGTGTGAAATGAATATTCCTACACATTGTACAAAAATTTAACTGATGTTTTATATATCAATTTTAGATATATTTCATTCCTTAAGACATATATAGTTTAATATTAATATTCGGTATATTATATTAGCGTAGTTCAACAGTTTTTACTAATATATCACTTGAACAACCTTTGAGGAAAAGCCGTATTAATCCCCATTGATCAGTCCCTCCACCTTTTGTATCAATAGATGTTGACAGCCTTGATGTAACCCGTGCAAGTTATCTGGAATTCGTACTGAGTGAGTTAAATTCATTAGCAAGACTTTTTCGTAAAACGCATATTTCATTTATTTACTATAAATATTCCTTTTAAGTGTTAAGGAGGTGATGAAAAGACGGTCGATGCGATCTCAAGAAGGGATGACACGTCTGTACTGATTCGTTGAATAGGACCTAATAGAAATCGATTGTGGTACGATAAATATATGCCGGGTTGTTTGATTTACGACTATCATAAACATATCGACATTCGGAGGTTTTTTACCTTTATTTGACGCTAGTTATTAATCTCAGTCTTTCATATTTGTTCAAGGTGTCTTACATATATCTTTTCCTTTAATTTAGTTTAACCTTGGATGATCGCAGGTTGTTCACCGCTTTAGGTAGTGATAACAGGTTTTGTAAAAATATCAACAATCTGGTCTTATCAAACACGGGGTCTTTGCATGGTCTTTTGCTCCTGCACGGTGTACACATTTCTACCATAAAACAATATTGAGAGAGTAGCTGATAGAGATGGATTTAGAGACATATTCAAAAAACATCTCTGACTTCATAGCCGGAAGTTATGTTACCTCCTCCATCACATTGGGGAAAGAGCTGGGATTGTTTGACGAGTTGAAACGGCTGGACACACCAGTATCGTCACGGCAACTAGCAGACGCATGCAACCTGAAGGAAAGGTGCGTAATATCTTGGCCCAGTTTCATGAACATTCCTTAAAGGTGCTCTACCGCCGACAGAGCATAAATTATATTTTTTGAACAATAATAGGTGTTCAATCGTGTATTTATATGTCTAATTAACAGAAAATAATATAAAATAATTCGTTTTGCCTTTGGTGCATGCACAATCAGTACTTCATTCCATATAGGATCTAGTGCCATGGATTTTTTCGGGATGCAATTAATTATTTTTATACGTTTAATTTAAAGTAAAATTAGAAGCTCAAACTTTTCAAAGGTGGCAATGGTGTAAAGTAAGTAATTTTTGTAACCGAAGAAAAATACTAAATCGTCTGCTCCTGTTTAAGATAGTGAAAAAATACCATTTGTCAGCGGTGGAGCATCTTTAAATAGGAATTCCTTAACTTAAAATTCTCCATAAGAAAGTATAACAGAAGTTAGGAAACATCTTAAGTTAAGGAGCTTTCCTCAAAATCCGTAATGTTTTCCTATGGAGAATTATTTTATGTTAAGGGTTCCCTAAATTTAAGGAATTTTATGAAATTGGGCCCTGTTGAATCGATTATAAATATTATTAATTAAAACGTAAATAACCAATCTTGCGAGTTTTACTTTAATTGGTTAACCTGTGGAGTATGCATACCAATAGATATATGATTGTCACCTTGGTTAACCAGTGAAGTACCAGTAGTTATATGATTGTCACCTTGGTTAACCAGTGCAGTACCAATAGTTATATGATTGTCACCTTGGTTAACCAGTGCAGTACCAATAGTTATATGACTGTCACCTTGGTTAACCAGTGCAATACCAGCAGTAGTTATATGATTGTCACCTTGGTTAACCAGTGCAGTACCAATAGTTATATGATTGTCACCTTGGTTAACCAGTGCAATACCAGCAGTAGTTATATGATTGTCACCTTGGTTAACCAGTGCAGTACAAATAGTTATATGATTGTCACCTTGGTTAACCAGTGCAGTACCAATAGTTATATGACTGTCACCTTGGTTAACCAGTGCAATACCAGCAGTAGTTATATGATTGTCACCTTGGTTAACCAGTGCAGTACCAATAGTTATATGATTGTCACCTTGGTTAACCAGTGCAATACCAGCAGTAGTTATATGATTGTCACCTTGGTTAACCAGTGCAGTACAAATAGTTATATGATTGTCACCTTGGTTAACCAGTGCAGTACCAATAGTTATATGACTGTCACCTTGGTTAACCAGTGAAGTACCAGTAGTTATATGATTGTCACCTTGGTTAACCAGCGCAGTACCAATAGTTATATGATTGTCACCTTGGTTAACCAGCGAAGTACCAGTAGTTATGATTGTCACCTTGGTTAACCAGTGCAGTACAAATAGTTATATGATTGTCACCTTGGTTAACCAGTGCAGTACCAATAGTTATATGATTGTCACCTTGGTTAACCAGCGAAGTACCAGTAGTTATGATTGTCACCTTGGTTAACCAGTGCAGTACCAATAGTTATATGATTGTCACCTTGGTTAACCAGTGCAGTACCAATAGTGATATGATTGTCACCTTTTCTAGATATGTCCGTGAGTGGCTAGGCTGTATGGTGTCGACACGGATCGTTTCACTTGATGACGCTGACAAATATTTCATCCCCGAAGATTTGAAGCCAGGACTGCGCAGAATAAGTCTAGCCTTTGTGTTCCCCGTTCTGAGTACTTTGACCCACAGAGTTCAGAATTGTTTCAGGAAAGATGGTCCTTCAGGTATTCATCATACTTATTCCAGTAAATATGAATAAAAAGATAGCATGGTAGCAAAACGTCATATAACGACTGTGTTTGTTTCTCTTTACAACACCTCATTTACACCGAAAATCATTTTATGCTGGCATGATTTAAATTGAAATATTTCGATATTTTGAAAAAAGTTGAAGTAATTCAATAAATGGTACCAGTCAGATGTAAAAATACATTTGAGGCGTTCCACTATATCTAACAATATATATTACAATATATTATTCTTGCAATGTATTATTCTTATTGCTTTCTGGTATCAGATATCGATTGCAATGGCATTTTATTACTGATCATTCAGGTTATGAATTTGGTGACATGCTTCCTGAAGTTGTGGATGTTACTGAAGAGAGAGTTGCGGAACCTGATACGATTGTGGAGCAGCTCCTTGTACCAGCAATGCCAGGTACTATAACTCGGCAATGTCCGATACACTCAGCTTTCCGCAATATTGGATGTCACATTTTCTTCCTAAACCTCCTGAAAATAGTTATCAATAAACACTAATGCACAAACTGATTATAGAAGGCTTAGATACCTAGATCGCAATTCTCACATAGAACTCCCATAGCTTAGGTGGAATAACCTGTGTTTCAAACATATTAGCTGATCAAATACTCAAAAAAAGATAACATACACTCAGTTTAAAGCAACGTGTTCTAAACTCTAAACAAGAGGCCAAGAGGGCCTGTATCGCTCACCTGTTTTTTATTAGCAATTATTACAAAGACCCCACCCTCCAGGCCCCCGGGGGGTCAGCCCCATCATTTGTACAATTTTGAATCCCCACTCTAGAAGGATGCTACCATTGCATTATGAGTGCTAGCCCATGCTTAGTTTCAGAAAATAAGTCGTTTACATGGAAATGGCCAAATTGACCCCTTTTGACCCCACCCTTCAGGCTCCCGTGGGTTAGCCTCAATCATTTGTACAATTTTGAATTCTCACCCATTAAGGATGCTACCATTGCATTATGAGTGGTATCCCATGCTTAGTTTCAGAGAAGAAGACGTTTATATGAAAATGACCCCTTTTGATCCCAACCTTTAGGCCCCCGTAGGGGTCAGCCCCAATCATTTGTACAATTATGAATCCCCACCCTATAAGGATGCTACCATTGCATTATGGGTGCTATCCTTGCTAAGTTGCAGAAAAGAAGTTTTTTATATGGAAATGGCCAAATTGAGCCCTTTTGACACCGCCCCTCAGGCCTCCAGGGGTCAGCCCCATCATTTGTACAATTTTGAATCCCCTACCCATCAGGATGCTACCATTGCATTATGAGTGCTATCCCATGCTTAGTTTCAGAGAAGAAGTCGTTTATATGAAAATAGCCAAACTGACCCCTTTTGACCCCACCCTTCAGGCCCCCGGGGGTCAGCCCCAATCATTTGTACAATTTTGAATCCCCACTCTATAAGGATACTACCATTACATTATTGGTGCTATCCCATGCTTAGTTTCAGAAAAGAAGTCGTTTATATGAAAATAGCCAAACTGACCCCTTTTGACCCCACCCTTCAGGCCCCCGGGGGTCAGCCCCAATCATTTGTACAATTTTGAATCCTCACTCTAAAAGGATGCTACCATTACATTATGGGTGCTATCCCATGCTTAGTTTCAGAAAAGAAGTCGTTTATATGAAAATAGCCAAACTGACCCCTTTTGACCCCACCCTTCAGGCCCCCGGGGGTCAGCCCTAATCATTTGTACAATTTTGAATCCCCACTCTATAAGGATGCTACCATTACATTATGGGTGCTATTCCATGCTTAGTTTCAGAAAATAAGTCGTTTATATGGAAATAGCCAAATTGGCCCCTTTTGACACCCCCCAAACACTTCAGGCCCCCGGGGATCAGCCCCAATCATTTGTACAATTTTAAATCCCCACCCTATAAGGATGCTACCATTACATTATGGTTGCTATCCCATGCTTAGTTTCTGAGAAGAAGTCGTTTATATGATAATAGCCAAACTGACCCCTTTTGACCACACCCTTCAGGCCCCCGGGGGTCAGCCCCAGTCAATTGTACAATTTTGAATCCTCACCCTATAAGGATGCTAACATTACATTATGGGTGCTATCCCATGCTTAGTTTCAGAAAAGAAGTCGTTTATATGGAAATAGCCAAATTGACCCCTTTACAACCTCCCCCCCCCCAACCCTCAGGCTCCCGGGGGTTAGCCCCAATCAGTTGTATAATTTTGAATTCTCACCCATTAAGGATGCTACCATTGCATTATGAGTGCTAGCCCATGCCCAGTTTCAGAAAAAAAAATTGTTTATATGGAAATATCCAAATTGACCCCTTTGACACCACCCCTCATGCTCAGGCCCCCGGGGGTCAGCCCCATCATTAAAGCAGTTATACCTTGACTTGGACAGCTACACGTTAAATTGGATAGCTATACGTTAAATGGGATAGCTAAAAGTTAAATTGGATAGCTCTACATTAAATTGGACATTTATGCCTTAAATTCGACATTTTATGTTAAATTGGACAACTACATGTTAAATAAAATTATATATCGATGGACCGTAACCAATAGTAGAAATAATTGTAGATAAGAATCCCCTTGCAACATACGTACAGACATAATTGCTTAGTATATATAAAGCGTATATGTATATCACTATTCAATAGCAAGAATTCCACATTCCCGAATATTTCACATAATTAACACACTACATGACGGTTTAAATAAAACATTGCATTTTTTTCTATGTTGATACTTTGATGATAAGTTGGCAATATGACATTTGCGCGTAAAAGGGAGCTGTGGTGTGTTCTGTTGGCGATTCCAATCTACATTATTTCATACATTTGATTTCAAACAAAAAGTATTAAAAAAACACTTTAGTTTTGATTAATATACAATGTGTAATACTATTATTTTATTCTGTAGAGAATATAAAATCCATTCTGGACATCGGATCAGGCGCAGGGGTCATTACTAGAGCACTAAGCAGGCGTTTCCCAGATGCAGATATATATGCTGTTGATTACAGCGACATCGCCATTACAAAGGGTATTGAGATCGCAAATACAATAGGCATCAAAAACATCACGTTCCTGAAGGAAAACATAACATCCATGCCCGCCGACTGGACACACAAGTTTGACTGGGTGATTCTTTATGACGTCCTTCACGATCTGCCCGACCATGTTAATGCGATGAAGGAGGTAAAGCGCGTGCTGAAGGACACGGGGGTGGTGTCCATTTCTGACCCAGATATCCACAGTAACCATAGAGATAACGTAGGGGACACCAATAATGCTGGGGTATGTTACGCCCTCAGTACACTCATCTGTCTGCCCTGTAGTATGTCGATAGACGGCGGAGCTGGTCACGGTATTGGTTGGGGAACCGAGGAAAGAGAAGCATTCTTGAAGAGTTCCGGATGGAATGTAAAGGACAAACGAAATATCGGAGGTGATATGTCATGTAACTTCACATGTGCCAAGGAGTAAAAAAGTAAAAGCTAACTCAAGATTATACTTTGAATATAACAAACTTTGCAACATGCCACAACTATCAAAATTTAAATTTGTAAATGTTAAAAATGTAATAATTAAACGTTACAAATATTTGCCATTTTCTGACATGAATACCAAATGAAATGTAGCAATGAACATGATTAAAAAAGGTGTGTAGATTATTGCTTTGCATATTGTTATTTATGTGGGATAGCATGGTCCTTTGTTGATGTCATGACTTCAAATGAGGGATATTAGGGTCATTAGTTTTCGGTCCTGCTAGGAAGACGTTAAACTTAACTTAACGAAATAAATCTGGCAACTGTTTTGCAAATATATCCGTAAATGCACTACATGATATGATAATAAAAACAAAGTACCGTAAATTACATATCTATGTAATCACTGTTTTGTGTAACACTACGAAACATTTTGCGTATTACCTGAACCGAGATATAGCACGCGGAAAGCAAAATCAGACATTTTCTATAGAGCCGCAAAGCATGGCATTATCCTCCGCGCCCCGCAGTTTGTATAAAAACCCAAATACATCAAGGTCAAAGTAACAATTATTCAAGTATAACTTTAAAGGTAGGTTTCACCCAATGAAATATTAAGTTTACGAATTTGAAATTTATCCTTTACATAAGATATAATCTTCAAATCATTTTCGACAGCGAACAATATGGGTGGTCAGTTGTCTTGCTTGACCAGGAAAATACTCCTCTAAAAATAGAGCAAAGTCAAGATTTACATGGAACATGACATGTTTTTCCAAAACGAGGCCGCATCAACAAACGGAAGCGTGCAACAAAATGTCAGATAGAAGTGACAGTCTTGCCACGGCATATTTAGTTTAAAAAAATCGAAGTACGATGAATTGTTTATACCCTACATGTCATATAATCTATAACACGTCAAGTTACTGACATACGCTCGCTAGCTTAGTTCATCAAACATATATGTAGCTAGTCTGCCGCTGTATGTGCGCTGGCATATGTGTTGAAATTTACCTCACTACGTGCAACATGACCCAACAGAGTCCGGGCGAGTTCCGCTTGAGATGTGGCTTCTGTTTCTTTTATTGCTACATGCCATCTCCCTAGAGATATCCTAGGATGCTACCGATTCCATTCTAATTTCCAACTCTTTGATGCCGATTCTGATACATGTTTTTTTTTTCTCACACGCTTTCGTTCAGCCACTTTGTTTACTTTTAGTGCGTAACAATGCGCGAATTTTCGACAACACAATCCATCGCAGCTTCATTTGCATACAATCTTGTCAGCCTGACGATCGTAATAAATCAAGGATTTCCTTCAATTTTGTATTCAAAACACATTTGCTCAATCTCATACGCAATAAGGAATTAAATTGAGGTAAATTGAGTAATTTGGTATTTTTGACTGAGTTTTGATGGTAACAGAAAAAAAATCCAAAACCTGAAGGTCCGCAATAGCAAAAGGTACAACTAGGGCACTTGTCTGAAGTTTCAAGGAGCTAGCTTAAAAGGTTTTGGAGTTATAGTCCGGAAACAAATGGAAACAGTAATTTAGCATTTTTTACTAAGTTTCCGTGATAACAGAAAAAACAGCTAACATGGAAGGTCCACAATAGCAAAAGGCACAACTAGGGCACTTGTCTGATGTATACAGAAAGTTTCATGAAGCTACGTTAAAAGGTTTTGGAGTTATAGTCCGGAAACAAATGGAAACAGTAATTTGATATCTTTGACTAAGTTTCCATGGTAACGGGAAAAATCCCAAAATGGAAGGTCCGCAATAGCAAAAGGCACAACTAGGACACTTGTCTGATGTATACAGAAAATTTCAAGGAGCTGCGTTGAATCTTTTTTTAGTTATAGTCCGGAAAGTGCGGAACCTGATACGATTGTGGAGCAGCTCCTTGTACCAGCAATGCCAGGTACTATAACTCGGCAATGTCCGATACACTCAGCTTTCCGCAATATTGGATGTCACATTTTCTTCCTAAACCTCCTGAAAATAGTTATCAATAAACATTAATGCACAAACTGATTATAGAAGGCTTAGATACCTAGATCGCAATTCTCACATAGAACTCCCATAGCTTAGGTGGAATAACCTGTGTTTCAAACACATTAACTGATCAAATACTCAAAAAAAGATAGCATACACTCAGTTTAAAGCAACGTGTTCTAAACTCTAAACAAGAGGCCAAGAGGGCCTGTATCGCTCACCTGTTTTTTTATTAGCAATTATGACAAAGACCCCACCCTTCAGGCCACCGGGGGGTCAGAACCATCATTTGTACAATTTTGAATCCCCACTCTAGAAGGATGCTACCATTGCATTATGAGTGCTAGCCCATGCTTAGTTTCAGAGAAGAAGACGTTTATATGAAAATGGCAAAATTGACCCCTTTTGATCCCAACCTTTAGGCCCCCGTGGGGGTCAGCCCCAATCATTTGTACAATAGTGAATCCCCACCCTATAAGGATGCTACCATTGCATTATGGGTGCTATCCTTGCTAAGTTGCAGAAAAGAAGTTGTTTATATGGAAATGACCAAATTGAGCCCTTTTGACACCGCCCCTCAGGCCTCCAGGGGTCAGCCCCATCATTTGTACAATTTTGAATCCCCACCCCATCAGGATACTACCATTGCATTATGAGTGCTAGCCCATGCTTAGTTTCAGAGAAGAAGTCGTTTATATGAAAATAGCTAAACTGACCCCTTTTGACCCCACCCTTCAGGCCCCCGGGGGTCAGCCCCAATCAGTTGTATAATTTTGAATTCTCACCCATTAAGGATGCTACCATTGCATTATGAGTGCTAGCCCATGCCCAGTTTCAGAAAAGAAATCGTTTATATGGAAATAGCCAAATTGACCCCTTTGACACCACCCCTCATGCTCAGGCACCCGGGGGTCAGCCCCATCATTAAAGCAGTTATACCTTGACTTGGACAGCTACACGTTAAATTGGATAGCTATACGTTAAATTGGATAGCTAAAAGTTAAATTGGATAGCTCTACATTAAATTGGACATTTATGCCTTAAATTCGACATTTTATGTTAAATTGGACAACTACATGTTAAATGAAATTATATATCGATGGACCGTAACCAATAGTAGAAATAACTGTAGATAAAAATCCCATTGCAACATACGTACAGACATAATTGCTTAGTATATATATAGCGTATATGTATATCAATATTCAACAGCCAGAATTCCACATTCCCGAAATTTCACATAATTAACACACTACATGACGGTTTAAGTAAAACATTGCATTTTTTTCTATGTTGATACTTTGATGATAAGTTGGCAATATGACATTTGCGCGTAAAAGGGAGCTGTGGTGTGTTCTGTTGGCGATTCCATTCTTCATTATTTCATACATTTGATTTCAAACAAAAAGTATTAAAAAACACTTTAGTTTTGATTCATATACCATGTGTAATACTATTATTTTATTCTGTAGAGAATATAAAATCCATTCTGGACATCGGATCAGGCGCAGGGGTCATTGCTAGAGCACTAAGCAGGCGTTTCCCAGATGCAGATATATATGCTGTTGATTACAGCGACATCGCCATTACAAAGGGTATTGAGATCGCAAATACAATAGGCATCAAAAACATCACGTTCCTGAAGGAAAACATAACATCCATGCCCGCCGACTGGACACACAAGTTTGACTGGGTGATTCTTTATGACGTCCTTCACGATCTGCCCGACCATGTTAATGCGATGAAGGAGGTAAAGCGCGTGCTGAAGGACACGGGGGTGGTGTCCATTTCTGACCCAGATATCCACAGTAACCATAGAGATAACGTAGGGGACACCAATAATGCTGGGGTATGTTACGCCCTCAGTACACTCATCTGTCTGCCCTGTAGTATGTCGATAGACGGCGGAGCTGGTCACGGTATTGGTTGGGGAACCGAGGAAAGAGAAGCATTCTTGAAGAGTTCCGGATGGAATGTAAAGGACAAACGAAATATCGGAGGTGATATGTCATGTAACTTCACATGTGCCAAGGAGTAAAAAAGTAAAAGCTAACTCAAGATTATACTTTGAATATAACAAACTTTGCAACATGCCACAACTATCAAAATTTAAATTTGTAAATGTTAAAAATGTAATAATTAAACGTTACAAATATTTGCCATTTTCTGACATGAATACCAAATGAAATGTAGCAATGAACATGATTAAAAAAGGTGTGTAGATTATTGCTTTGCATATTGTTATTTATGTGGGATAGCATGGTCCTTTGTTGATGTCATGACTTCAAATGAGGGATATTAGGGTCATTAGTTTTCGGTCCTGCTAGGAAGACGTTAAACTTAACTTAACGAAATAAATCTGGCAACTGTTTTGCAAATATATCCGTAAATGCACTACATGATATGATAATAAAAACAAAGTACCGTAAATTACATATCTATGTAATCACTGTTTTGTGTAACACTACGAAACATTTTGCGTATTACCTGAACCGAGATATAGCACGCGGAAAGCAAAATCAGACATTTTCTATAGAGCCGCAAAGCATGGCATTATCCTCCGCGCCCCGCAGTTTGTATAAAAACCCAAATACATCAAGGTCAAAGTAACAATTATTCAAGTATAACTTTAAAGGTAAGGTTTCACCCAATGAAATATTAAGTTTACGAATTTGAAATTTATCCTTTACATAAGATATAATCTTCAAATCATTTTCGACAGCGAACAATATGGGTGGTCAGTTGTCTTGCTTGACCAGGAAAATACTCCTCTAAAAATAGAGCAAAGTCAAGATTTACATGGAACATGACATGTTTTTCCAAAACGAGGCCGCATCAACAAACGGAAGCGTGCAACAAAATGTCAGATAGAAGTGACAGTCTTGCCACGGCATATTTAGTTTAAAAAAATCGAAGTACGATGAATTGTTTATACCCTACATGTCATATAATCTATAACACGTCAAGTTACTGACATACGCTCGCTAGCTTAGTTCATCAAACATATATGTAGCTAGTCTGCCGCTGTATGTGCGCTGGCATATGTGTTGAAATTTACCTCACTACGTGCAACATGACCCAACAGAGTCCGGGCGAGTTCCGCTTGAGATGTGGCTTCTGTTTCTTTTATTGCTACATGCCATCTCCCTAGAGATATCCTAGGATGCTACCGATTCCATTCTAATTTCCAACTCTTTGATGCCGATTCTGATACATGTTTTTTTTTTTTCTCACACGCTTTCGTTCAGCCACTTTGTTTACTTTTAGTGCGTAACAATGCGCGAATTTTCGACAACACAATCCATCGCAGCTTCATTTGCATACAATCTTGTCAGCCTGACGATCGTAATAAATCAAGGATTTCCTTCAATTTTGTATTCAAAACACATTTGCTCAATCTCATACGCAATAAGGAATTAAATTGAGGTAAATTGAGTAATTTGGTATTTTTGACTGAGTTTTGATGGTAACAGAAAAAAAATCCAAAACCTCAAGGTCCGCAATAGCAAAAGGTACAACTAGGGCACTTGTCTGAAGTTTCAAGGAGCTAGCTTAAAAGGTTTTGGAGTTATAGTCCGGAAACAAATGGAAACAGTAATTTAGCATTTTTTACTAAGTTTCCGTGATAACAGAAAAAACAGCTAACATGGAAGGTCCACAATAGCAAAAGGCACAACTAGGGCACTTGTCTGATGTATACAGAAAGTTTCATGAAGCTACGTTAAAAGGTTTTGGAGTTATAGTCCGGAAACAAATGGAAACAGTAATTTGATATCTTTGACTAAGTTTCCATGGTAACGGGAAAAATCCCAAAATGGAAGGTCCGCAATAGCAAAAGGCACAACTAGGACACTTGTCTGATGTATACAGAAAATTTCAAGGAGCTGCGTTGAATCTTTTTTTAGTTATAGTCCGGAAAGTGTGGAACCTGATACGATTGTGGAGCAGCTCCTTGTACCAGCAATGCCAGGTACTATAACTCGGCAATGTCCGATACACTCAGCTTTCCGCAATATTGGATGTCACATTTTCTTCCTAAACCTCCTGAAAATAGTTATCAATAAACATTAATGCACAAACTGTTTATAGAAGGCTTAGATACCTAGATCGCAATTCTCACATAGAACTCCCATAGCTTAGGTGGAATAACCTGTGTTTCAAACACATTAACTGATCAAATACTCAAAAAAAGATAGCATACACTCAGTTTAAAGCAACGTGTTCTAAACTCTAAACAAGAGGCCAAGAGGGCCTGTATCGCTCACCTGTTTTTTTATTAGCAATTATGACAAAGACCCCACCCTTCAGGCCCCCGGGGGTTCAGAACCATCATTTGTACAATTTTGAATCCCCACTCTAGAAGGATGCTACCATTGCATTATGAGTGCTAGCCCATGCTTAGTTTCAGAGAAGAAGACGTTTATATGAAAATGGCAAAATTGACCCCTTTTGATCCCAACCTTTAGGCCCCCGTGGGGGTCAGCCCCAATCATTTGTACAATAGTGAATCCCCACCCTATAAGGATGCTACCATTGCATTATGGGTGCTATCCTTGCTAAGTTGCAGAAAAGAAGTTGTTTATATGGAAATGGCCAAATTGAGCCCTTTTGACACCGCCCCTCAGGCCTCCAGGGGTCAGCCCCATCATTTGTACAATTTTGAATCCCCACCCCATCAGGATACTACCATTGCATTATGAGTGCTAGCCCATGCTTAGTTTCAGAGAAGAAGTCGTTTATATGAAAATAGCTAAACTGACCCCTTTTGATCCCACCCTTCAGGCCCCCGGGGGTCAGCCCCAATCAGTTGTATAATTTTGAATTCTCACCCATTAAGGATGCTACCATTGCATTATGAGTGCTAGCCCATGCCCAGTTTCAGAAAAGAAATCGTTTATATGGAAATAGCCAAATTGACCCCTTTGACACCACCCCTCATGCTCAGGCACCCGGGGGTCAGCCCCATCATTAAAGCAGTTATACCTTGACTTGGACAGCTACACGTTAAATTGGATAGCTATACGTTAAATTGGATAGCTAAAAGTTAAATTGGATAGCTCTACATTAAATTGGACATTTATGCCTTAAATTCGACATTTTATGTTAAATTGGACAACTACATGTTAAATGAAATTATATATCGATGGACCCTAACCAATAGTAGAAATAACTGTAGATAAAAATCCCATTGCAACATACGTACAGACATAATTGCTTAGTATATATATAGCGTATATGTATATCAATATTCAACAGCCAGAATTCCACATTCCCGAAATTTCACATAATTAACACACTACATGACGGTTTAAGTAAAACATTGCATTTTTTTCTAGGGGTCATTGCTAGAGCACTAAGCAGGCGTTTCCTAGATGCAGATATATATGCTGTTGATTACAGCGACATCGCCATTACAAAGGGTATTGAGATTGCAAATACAATAGGCATCAAAAACATCACGTTCCTGAAGGAAAACATAACATCCATGCCCGCCGACTGGACACACAAGTTTGACTGGGTGATTCTTTATGACGTCCTTCACGATCTGCCCGACCATGTTAATGCGATGAAGGAGGTAAAGCGCGTGCTGAAGGACACGGGGGTGGTGTCCATTTCTGACCCAGATATCCACAGTAACCATAGAGATAACGTAGGGGACACCAATAATGCTGGGGTATGTTACGCCCTCAGTACACTCATCTGTCTGCCCTGTAGTATGTCGATAGACGGCAGAGCTGGTCACGGTATTGGTTGGGGAACCGAGGAAAGAGAAGCATTCTTGAAGAGTTCCGGATGGAATGTAAAGGACAAACGAAATATCGGAAGTGATATGTCATGTAACTTCACATGTGCCAAGGAGTAAAAAAGTAAAAGCTAACTCAAGATTATACTTTGAATATAACAAACTTTGCAACATGCCACAACTATCAAAATTTAAATTTGTCTGAAAATTGTTATATTAAGTTTTCAAATGTAATAATTAAACGTTACAAATATTTGCCATTTTCTGACATGAATACCAAATGAAATGTACCAATGAACATGATTAAAAAAAGGTGTAGATTATTGCTTTGCATATTGTTATTTATGTGGGATAGCATGGTCCTTTGTTGATGTCATGACTTCAAATGAGGGATATTGGGGTCATTAGTTTTCGGTCCTGCTAGGAAGACGTTAAACTTAACTTAACGAAATAAATCTGGCAACTGTTTTGCAAATATATCCGTAAATGCACTACATGATATGATAATAAAAACAAAGTACCGTAAATTACATATCTATGTAATCACTGTTTTGTGTAACACTACGAAACATTTTGCGTATTACCTGAACCGAGATATAGCACGCGGAAAGCAAAATCAGACATTTTCTATTATTTTTAAAATAAATTTCAAATAGCTGGTACTGGCAAATTACATGCGAATTAGATAAGTATAATATTCAAAGACATATAAAGTTAAAAATACATGTAACATGTTAAATAGGCTTAAACAAGGAGCCGCAAAGCATGGCATTATCCTCCGCGCCCCGCAGTTTGTATAAAAACCCAAATACATCAAGGTCAAAGTAACAATTATTCAAGCGTAACTTTAAAGGTAGGTTTCACCCAATGAAATATTAAGTTTACGAATTTGAAATTTATCCTTTACATAAGATATAATCTTCAAATCATTTTCGACAGCGAACAATATGGGTAGTCAGTTGCCTTGCTTGACCAGGAAAATACTCCTCTAAAAATAGAGCAAAGTCAAGATTTACATGGAACATGACATGTTTTTCCAAAACGAGGCCGCATCAACAAACGGAAGCGTGCAACAAAATGTCAGATAGAAGTGACAGTCTTGCCACGGCATATTTAGTTTAAAAAAATCGAAGTACGATGAATTGTTTATACCCTACATGTCATATAATCTATAACACGTCAAGTTACTGACATACGCTCGCTAGCTTAGTTCATCAAACATATATGTAGCTAGTCTGCCGCTGTATGTGCGCTGGCATATGTGTTGAAATTTACCTCACTACGTGCAACATGACCCAACAGAGTCCGGGCGAGTTCCGCTTGAGATGTGGCTTCTGTTTCTTTTATTGCTACATGCCATCTCCCTAGAGATATCCTAGGATGCTACCGATTCCATTCTAATTTCCAACTCTTTGATGCCGATTCTGATACATGTTTTTTTTCTCACACGCTTTCGTTCAGCCACTTTGTTTACTTTTAGTGCGTAACAATGCGTGAATTTTCGACAACACAATCCATCGCAGCTTCATTTGCATACAAACTTGTCAGCCTGACGATCGTAATAAATCAAGGATTTCCTTCAATTTTGTATTCAAAACACATTTGCTCAATCTCATACGCAATAAGGAATTAAATTGAGGTAAATTGAGTAATTTGGTATTTTTGACTGAGTTTTGATGGTAACAGAAAAAAAAATCCAAAACCTGAAGGTCCGCAATAGCAAAAGGTACAACTAGGGCACTTGTCTGAAGTTTCAAGGAGCTAGCTTAAAAGGTTTTGGAGTTATAGACCGGAAACAAATGGAAACAGTAATTTAGCATTTTTTACTAAGTTTCCATGATAACAGAAAAAACAGCTAACATGGAAGGTCCACAATAGCAAAAGGCACAACTAGGGCACTTGTCTGATGTATACAGAAAGTTTCATGAAGCTACGTTAAAAGGTTTTGGAGTTATAGTCCGGAAACAAATGGAAACAGTAATTTGATATCTTTGACTAAGTTTCCATGGTAACGGGAAAAAATCCCAAAATGGAAGGTCCGCAATAGCAAAAGGCACAACTAGGACACTTGTCTGATGTATACAGAAAATTTCAAGGAGCTGCGTTGAATCTATTTTTAGTTATAGTCCGGAAAAGAATCTCGACGGACGGACGGTCCTCCGTGTCATGCGTTGTAATGACATTTTCTGTATTTAAATCTGATTGATTGATTTTAAAAAATGTTCATAAATTGTTTTTTTTATATATAGTGCTTCTCACTGAAGCATGCCGTTAAAGACACCAAAGAGTACCCCCATCCGGTCACATTATACTGATAACGGGTAAACCGATCATTACACTCCGTTTATATTGAGCGCTAAAACGAGGTGATATCAAGAGAGAAGATATAAAGTAATAACGTTAGTAAAGAAGAACAAAAAAAATGAAATATGGGGAGCAGGAACAGTGCAAATGCCACTAAATATCCGATTCATTTTGTCAAACAGATTAGCCGATTTCCTTATTTGTCCTCATATCTTTTTTATATTGTTTAAATACAAGCTTATCAAGACATTGATTCATCTTCTGCACTATCAACAGTTATGTATGAGGAAAAATAGTTAAATACCCAAGTTATTTTTACCCCATGTATTCACAGTATAATGCTGTTTATATTTTTTTGTAAAAACGTCGTAAAAATGATAGAAAACATAGAACATAGCAATACTACTAAAGAAACTATGAGTATCTTGAGTGTGGGGAAGGAGACTAGCTCTGCATTCAAGAGCTCCTAATCTTTTTTCTACAATGAACAAGAAAAATAAAACATTTCGATTTCTACTTAAAATGTTCATAAAAAGAATCCGATCATCCTTCAATGAGAATGATTTAAACAACCAAATATTAAGGAGTGTTAATGGGGAAAATAGAAAAGTATTCAAGTAGACGAACTGCGTTATCAAGAATTGTAAAACGTTCCTTGTCGTATTTGAAAGCCAAAGTCAGTTCGTTAGTTTTGGTTAACAGCCAAGGTCATGTAAGGAAGTGCCATGTTTGTTGGTGGATGAAAGCTGGAGTAACCAGAAAAACCACAGACCAGTAGTCAGTACGTGGCAACTGACCCACATGGGATTCGAACTCGCAACCCAGATGTGCAGGGCTTGTGGTAATATATCGGAATCGTATAGTCACTCGGCCACCAGATGTGACACGACACGGCAGCCGTACTCTTTACAATGTATAAAAGGTCTAAACTCTGATTACGTGAGTCACAACATCAAGATCTGCAGATCAGGACACTTGTTGGTCTAAAACAACGCGGACAGCTATTGAAATGGATTTAGAAACATATTCCAAAAACATCATCGATTTCATTGCGGGTAGTTACATCACCTCGGCCATCACATTGGGGAAGGACCTGGGGCTGTTTGAGGAGCTCAAGCGACTGGACAAGCCAGTTACGTCACAGCAATTAGCAGACGCATGCAAGTTAAAAGAGAGGTGAGTTTTGCTCTGTATGAATTTATTTTCATCGGGACAAATAATTATATGTAAAATGCTATCTATGTTGATTGTATATTCGCCTTAATCTACAGTAAGTGCGACATATGCCCTTTCGAACTCATGAAAAAAACTATATCAACACCGTATCTAACCTAATTATTTGATTCAAAGGAAATTTGTCATACATGTATGTATTTCTAAATATTCCTCATAGTCCGTCCCTTTTGTAAAACTATTTAAAATAATTTATATGAAATGTGATAAAATATACAATATGCTGTTTGCAACTATTTCTGTGTACCGCGATTAAAATATATCGACACAAAGTCATAAATTTCTATGAATCTAATGCGGATCAGATCATGAAAACAGTCCAATCAAAACAGAAGTTAGAATAAACAAGCATGCGTATTCATGGATTTTGAACATTTTAATTTGACAAATTTAACGAACCCTTTCTGACAACTGTAGATTTCCGTGTAGTCAAATCTTATTACCAGGACTAGCAATGGTCACAAGGTCTATTGGTCTATTATACACTGTACAAGCAATCTGGATATCGTTTGGCATTTGAACAATTATTATGTAGATATGTCCGTGAGTGACTGGGCTGTCATCCTCTATACTCCAGGGGTTCCGATCACTTACGATCTCTACACCCCTGGACTATCTCATAGTGAAATTGAAGGCAGCTCAGCTGAAAATTTTTGACCAATCACAGACCAGCAAAGATTTCCTCTGAAGACTACAGAGAGAGCGACTCCCAACTTCAAAGCCACATAGTCAACCACAGTGTACCGTTATACGGCTCTTTTGATGTACATCAAAGGACTAAATTACCTGTTCTGTTGCCTCGAGTTTTACGATGAGATACTCCAGGGGTGTAGAGATCGTAAGTGATCGGGACCCCTGGAGTATCGAGGATGTTGGGCTGTATGATGTCCACTACGGTTGTTTTATTCTGTAGATATGTCCGTGAGTGGCTGGGCTGCATGGTGTCTACCAAGATTGTGTCAATGGATGGCTCCGACAAATACTTCATCCCCGAAAAACTTAAACCAGGTCTTGGTGGAACCGAGTTTGCATTCATGTTCCCTATCCTCGGTACTCTAACTGCAAAATCAAAGGCCTGCTTCAAGAAGGATGGACCAAAAGGTTGTTATTTAAACTATTTTTACATGTATTTTGTTATATTTGTTATATTTTCACCATCAAGTATGAACCATACTTTGAAGATAATTGTTTTTATTACATTTTTAGTTGATTCGAGTGTGTATCGGATTTTCATTTTTCATTAACGATATGTGGTTGTCCGTATGTCATAACTACATAGTATGCATTAAAATTATGTATAATATAATTGTTTTATTAAGGGTACACCCTAGCTGATGAACTTCCGGAAACATTTGACGTCCTTGACGCCAGAATGACCAACACTGATACTGTAGTGGAACAGCTGTTTACACCAGTCAAGAAGCTAACAAGTAAAGTTTCTATCAGCAGCTTGGTGTTAATGAATTATGTATCATAAGAACTCAGTCTTTAATTTCTTATTATATTCTCGATTTAAAGGAAATGATCATCGCTATCACTACTTTTAAATCTACATATTCATGTTTAACTGTATACCAAACAAGGTTTTATTGTACATATATAAAGATAACAGATATTATATTCCAATTTAAACAAACTTATCTTAACCTTGTCAAACTTTCCCTTCTTTACGTATAGCTATAGCAATTTGTATCTGTTGATAATCTCAATTAATGTTTACTTGTATAGTCCCTTCTGATGTATTTTATCGATCGTTATACTCATAACTATTTTTATGTTTTGTTTTGAAGTAAAGTTTTAGCGTTTGAACTGATGCATTGTGAAAACACGTACGCACAATGTTGAATATGTAGTGTATTGATGGCTACTTAATTAAATCATTACACGTACACAGTTAATTACCATTAACGTATGTCATTTTAGAGACAGTGACGACTGTACTGGACCTGGGATCAGGTGTAGGGTGTGTAACAAGAGCACTTAGAAGACACTTCCCAGATGCCGACATATATGGCGTTGACTACAGCGACATAGCAACAACCAAAGCCATTGCAGCAGCAGAGGCTGAAGGCGTTAAAAATATCAAGTTTATAAAAGAAGATGCCACTTCCTTACCCGCCGACTGGACTGGCAAGTTTGATTGGGTCATATTATTTGACCTTCTCCATGATCTTCCGGATCAGGAGAGCGTCATGAAAGAAGTAAAGCGCGTGCTGAAGGATGATGGTGCAGTCTCTATTACCGACCCGGATATTCATAGCAGCCACATAGATAATGTTGGTGATGACAGCGTAGCCGCGGTAGGCTATGCCATTAGTACAGTGTCCTGTCTTCCTCGTAGTCTTTCGAAAGATAGCTCGCCCGGGTACGGTGTTGGCTGGGGAACTGAAAACAAAGAAGCATTTTTGACAAAGGTTGGATGGCTAATCAAAGATAAACATCATATTGGAAGTCCTTTGGCCTGCAACTTCACCTGCATCAAGGCTTGAGACAAAAATCAATGGCACAAAAACAATTAATGGTTTCAATACTATTTTACTATGTGCTAGTGGATCGAAATAATTATCATTGCATCTTGTAAAAGACAGTATACTAAATGTCGCTTTGAAGTAATTTTATATCTGCTTGTGATCTTTGTACTTAGTTCAATCAGACTTATAAACCACGTGCAGTGCTGTTTTTGTCAGATTTTAAATAATTCTTGTGATGTGTTATCAATTAATCCGTTAAAAATGAAGAATTCATTATCATTCTTATTTATCTAATCACTGTACCAATTTGATACGGTTTTTTAATTTTTCAGATTTGTGTTGTGTCAATCATTGTTTTCATACAATATTAAACAACTCGCAGTAAAACGTGTATTTATATCTTTAAAAGTTAGTCATGTAAGCTCGTTCATCCACATTCGAAAAGTACATTACCCTGGCCGCCCTCATTTGTTATTGACCGCGTTATTAGCACTTTTAAACATGTGACTGTGTTACTCGCCCCCCGTCGTACTCCTTATCTATTACATAACAACCCGAACGCCCGATTTATGTTATCAATGTTTTCGGACGATTTCAAGGCTGTTACCCTGTTATCGCAATAATAACAAATACTGATTCAGAAACAGTATCGTGATCCCAGATCTATACGGATTATACATGGGCAAAATACGACAAGGAAGACAAAAGAATAGAGACAGGAGCCCAAGAGCAAACATTTTTGTGTCTTCAATGCATATCATAATTGCTAGGGAATAATAATTGACAATCTTAAAATGCTCTAACCGGATGTATGCAAAAACGATATTATGAAGGACTGATAGCAAATAGCAAAAGAAAAAATACACTGGTAAAGACACATTAGGGTGATCTGTTACATAATCTATCTGATATTGAGGTGGTAAACGTGCTGACTAGGTGGCGAGGACAAAGCACATTCTAGAGGCGATTGGCAACAACAATATCTCTATGTATAGTCAAGGTTATTTTAGTGTTATCTAACGTACTTTGTTTAGGCACGTTCATAGGGGTAGTTATGCACTGGGTATGACAAGGTTTTTGGAAATAAGGTGAACACCAGACGTGAAGATTGCAACGACAAACTACAACTGCTTCCGTTAATACTCCAATCATTCTTCAACGGATTTTAACATTGAATCATTCAGTATTTTTTCGAATGTCTTAGTTACAACAGTAATACTCGTAATAACAATATTTAATGAGAACATGAAGAAGGGCGTCAAGATACCTCGCTATTAATAAAACATTAAGCAATAAAACACAAATTTTAATTTGATAAAATTGATCATTTCAGTCATTTTTATTGATAAATAAACACATAACTGTAAACATCTGTATGGAGATGTCAATTCTAGTTTGTCTGAATCTAGTTACTAGGGTTTAGGGAAGATTAAGACTTGAACTTGTTTCCCGGATAAGGAGGTTTTAGCGTAGAAGTGTGAATTTAGGTCAGTACGCTGGCCAGTCTACGCTCTGGAGAGGAAGATGGTGTATCCACTACAGACGGCTCTGGTGTGTCGTCTGGAGTTAGATCTGGCTGGCGAATCTTGCACCCACACTTGCCGTTGCATAGAAACCAAAGACATACTCGGCATATGCACATTCTGGTTCTCTCCTTTAGTACTGTCTTTATTTACTTCTTTCCTTCCTTTTCTTCACACAAGGACTACCACAGGTTTATCGGGGACGTGAGTCGATGTCTTGTTTCATCGTCACCAAAGAACGTGCCTTAGAACTACATTGCGCACTGATGGTTAGTACACATGTGGAATATATCCATTATCGACATATGGACAACCATCTGAGAGCCTCCACCAATTACACCGTATGGACATGCATTTCTCTGTAAACAGCAAAATATACTACTTCATCACTTAGTCGAACTGTTACATGTGAAACCGACCGAGTCATGTCTTAATAGTTACTACAGGATCACCGTATGTCAGCATATTAGTTACATACCAGCTGTATACAGGCATGGAGGGAAATGGCAAAGACGAACGTAAGGTGGCTGTTTACGTGATTAACATACTTAAACTATTTTTTAATATATATATCTATATATACAAGTGTTTCAAAATCTCTTTATTATGTTTCTAACTGCCCGTTGTCAGTATATGACCCGGCAGGGTGTGTTGCTCTTGTATAGTGGAACTCTTGCCCTTTTTATAGTGGTATATCACTGAAGCATGCCGCCGAAGACACCAAGCAACACATTCCACTCGGTGACATTATACTGACAACGAGCGAACCAGTCGTCCCGCTCCCTTAACGCTGAACGCTAAGCAGTAGCAGAAACTACCACTTTTATAGAGTTTGATGTGTCTCGGCTAGGGGACAGAACCCAAATCCTTCATCACAGGCCCGAGCACTCAATAGAAGGCCAAGGGAGACGGTTGGAAGAAAAAAGTCAGTTAGGAAGAAGAGAAAAGATAAGTTCCTACATTTAGAGCATGCAGGTACACCAACCATACATGTATATTCATAAATATTTCAATTTTCACTGAAGTTGGACTCAAAAACAATACTTAAAAAATCCGGTTTCCTTTGCTCTTGAACTTGGGTATGAACTTGGGTATCTTAACATCGGTTTTCGCGCAAGAAAATATGATGAAGCTTAAACGGCGATAAGAAATACTATATTAAAGTCAATGAGTGTTCTTTTACCTTAAATCAGTTGTTCACCTTGTATCAATGCGGAAGGCTACATAAACCACTCGAACCTTTCCGTTCCCATAACGTTACGGTGACTCTCCATTTTGAATCGAAGCGGGAGACAACCGTATCACACAGTCTAGACATTATCCTTCCGCATTTTCGGCGGACCATTTTTGCAATCACTTCTAAATCTATTGTAAATGTTTTATGTTTCATCTTGATTACATTGATAATAAAGTTGCTTCTAAATAAATGTATGACAAATTGTAATATTTGCGCTATTTATTTTCAATTAGTTGTATTCTAATGACGCACGATTTTCTTACGTCTCTCGTTGTAGACTTGCACAAGCCCAGAAACTCGCATTTTTTAAAACAAAAATCAACAAAAATATAATAGATTGAATTGAAATATAAGGATTGAATCTTGCTTTGGTCGATTTCATTGGGTGATCAATTGAGTTGCTCTTGAAACAAATTCAACATGAACTGCTTCGCAGTTCATTTAATTTGTTTCAAAATTCAACATGAACTGCTTCTTCGCAGTTCATTTAATTTGTTTCAAGAGCAACTCAATTCATCACCCCATGAAATCGGCCAAAGCAAGATTCAATCCTTAACTGTAACCGTGTCCACAGAACAAATGTTTTTTTAATAAAATCGCATGCAGTCGAAATAATCTTTACGATCAAATTTAATATATTTACATATTCACTGCAGTCCCACTATGTAACCTTACCAAGCGCAGTTGGCAGTTATAATTATATATTGATACATGTACAGATATGTGAATATACATGGCAAACATGATGATCTTTGTCTACATTATTAATAACTATTTGGTTCGTATATTAAAACATCAGTTTTCGGTCGGCCGTAAAAGTTTAAAGCTTATCAGAGGATATTTTGCTCGTATGGGCCTCTATACGTCGATATCAGTATACACTAGTACTGTACATCATACATGTGTGTACTGCTGTGATATGTGGGGAATAATCTATGTACTAACGAACTCGATCGGCACTTGCGATATATCAAATGCTTCGTATATCTTTACTTCAAATCACCTACACGAAAATGTAAATCACATGTACAGAACATACACTTACCTGACAACAAAGTCAGCTAGATGTTTACCTTCCGCGTTACTCGCAATGTAAACTTCCGGTCGGTAAGTTCTAATTTTCGAATACTATATAAAGTCCGGAACCGTGATTTTATTCTTCTTAAACCTGAATCTTTCGAATCGATTGATAAATGGAACTGTAAAATGCTTTTGGAGATTTTCATAATCAACATTCCATTAAAGCTACAGTAAAGAAAGAACCTTAGTTAAAGGCATGGGGAACATTGACATGGTTTGACAACGGACTTGGCTCTTTGTTGAGGCAAAAGGCCTACTTAACTAATATATATATATATATATATATATATATATATATATATACATCGATGCCCTAAGATGAAATTACAACACCAAACAAATGAAAGAATTAGATATCCTGCGACATACAGTGAAGATGGCACAGAGTTAGACAACTAACGCGTGGTAAATAAGGATATAAGATGACCCGCTTGATAGCATTTCATTTATTTTAATTAAATGGTTGAGAAGGTGATGTTAAGTACAACATTAGTACGTTATTAACTTTTGCGACTCTACAAAAGTATCTATCGCAATATCGTTTGATGTTTTGTATGCACAACGTGAATCTGCGTAGCGAATTCTCACAACAGTTTGTAAACAAAATTTGTGTACGTAGAAAGAGAAATTAAGTAAAGGTCCCTCTAAAGGGCAAACAGGGACAAATAATGGATGGGTGCAACCAAACTCAAAGTTCTATCAGTAGTCATATCGGCATACATAGAAAACCGATGATATAACACGAAAGCAGGTGTCGTAAGATATCACAATTCTGACCTTTTCATGTCCATACCATTTACTCCTAAATTGGATTTTCAGGTACTTCGAGGATTTTTTAGTCGGTGCATTCAGTTCATAGCATTGCATGTTCGATGTTTTTCTGTGACGCCAGATATAAATGACTGAAGACAGCACTACGCTACTGATCCGTGCACTTAAGATTGCAATACAAATTTTACCTGTAATCCAAAAATTGACTTGACACTACGCAGAATGTTCTTTTTTTCATTTAGACATAAAGAGTTTTGTGGGAAAATTACGTAATCTGTAACGATCACTAAATCCTGCAGCTTACGGCTATTAAACAGACGTAATGAGCGTGAGAATCAACTTGCTTCATCAAACAGTGTTGAATTCATATACGATTGTCTCTGAGTAAAGTTATGACATTAAAACCATGTCAAGAGGAGCAACATTTCATAGGACTTTGCTTCATATGTGTGTATGTAACATCAACGTTTTGTAGCAGAAAGGCTTGGACAAAACCATTTACTACAATCAAAGATAGCCAATGCTTTATTATATGGAGACATTTATTTGATTTAAGTATGAAACAGTTTGATCTCATTTATGTGTAAAAACATCTAATGTAATACAATAGGTGATATTAGAATAATAGATCTCGCAAGAATCATAAAGCCTAAAATGTTTCGTTTGGTAGTCTATACTCTTCTGGTCACAGTCTTTTGGAATGACGTTGAGTCGTGCCTGCGTGGAGGGTCGCATCTCAAGGATCATGCTTTGGACAAGGGATTCGAACATCTGTTTCGCACTAACACTAAAGAACTAGAGAACGTGCCCCTTCATTTTGACACACCTATACCCGGCTGGATTAACGGGACTCTGGTAAGTCTACATAAAAATGATGTCAATGTTTGGTGAATTCCGATCTATGCGCTGTTTTTAATGTTATTCGACCGTCGTCAATTATTGGTTTTATTGAGTTTCACACAAATGACGTTAATGAAGCATTGTTGTCACAATTTTCAATTTCATCGGGGGATGAATATTAAAAAAAATTGTTTGCAAATTGTGTGAATCCGCGTAGACTAAGCTAAACGAGAGCGAATAAAATGTATGTTAACGTGTCAATTCTTTTTTTATTGTTATCATATGGTTTTTAATATAACCATTCAAATGTTATCGATACACTCATGAACTCAGAAGAGCTGCGAGTGTTTGAATAAGTAGTTTACATTTTATACGTATTTTAGGTAGTGAAAAGTCGAACACAAGAAGGCTTAAGTCGGTAAAAAAATAATATAGCCAGTATAATTTTGTTTGAAATCTGAAAATAAAATTTCCAGTCAAATCGCTCTGCATGCAAAGAAATTAATTAACATCAAGGATTCATCCTGGCTGGCTATTCCCATGTTAACATTTCCACGCAGTCTTGCTTTCAAAGAGTTAGGCGAATTTATTTTTTGAACTGTGCTAAATTTACACGGGGCTTTTTCGTAATTTCAATATGGTCTAAACTGGACAACGTTAGCAGAAATTGGCCGTCGTTTTGATATGTATGGACTTTTGAAAGGCCAATGAACGCATTTAGACTGGATTTTTTTGCCCGACTTTTCACTTTAATCGATTGCAATAAAGTTTGCGTATGAAATCCAAATGAAAATCACAGAAAAATATCCTTGATATTTTCACTTTCAGATAAGAAATGGACCTGCACAGTTCGAAGTTGGAAAGCGGAGTTTCAGTCACATATTTGACGGATACGGAAAACTTTATAGCTGGAAATTTAAAGGGAATGGTACGGTCCTTTTCTCCACTAGATTTATCAAATCGGCATTTTACAACAAGTCTATTTCACAGAAAGATATATCTCCATATTTACTCTTTGGCACAACAAAGCCACGATTTAATCCTATCCAGGTGTTGTTGGCCATATGGCGAGATATGGACAACATGAATGTGAACATTTACCGCTTTCCCTCCGGGGACGAAAACAAACCGGACACTTTTGTAGCGTTAAGCGATCTTTGGGATAGTTATAAATTCGATCCCGACACCTTGACAACAGTTGGATACCTACACCCGATGGTTCCGCCCACTGGTGGTATTGATAGCGATATCTTCCAGAATGTCATGTCGACTGCTCATCCTCTTCCAGAATATGGAACATCTCATCATTTTACATACTTGCGTAGTTTTGCACTTATTCCAGAATTGAAACATAGGATTTCTGTAATCCGTATAAAATCTGCGACTGACCGTGAAGTTGTGGCACAGTGGACGGAGAATCCGGACGAAGCGTCCTACATGCATTCATTTTCAGTAACACCAAACTATGTGATAGTGTTCAGCCCGCCACTCTATTTCGATACAAAATCTCTCTTGGTATCAGCTTTTATCTCAAAAAGCATGAAATGGCATGGTGATGATAAGAACATGACCATACATGTTGTTGAGATAAAGTCCGGAGTCGTCCGAAAGTTTAGTGCTCCACCTGTGTTCTTTATGCACCACATAAACGCATATGAGACATGGACTAAGGAGATAATTATTGACATGCCGACCTACAGGGACGCTTCTGTCATCTTGGACTTGAAGATGGAAAACATGTTTAATCGATCCAAAAGAAACCAACTGAATCCACATCCTGTTTTGACAAGGTACGGAATTGATCTGAACAGAACACAGGTCAGCGTGAAGCCATTTCCGGATTCCGTTAAGCATCCATGTGCAACAAAGTTTGATATGCCGATCATCAACGAAAACTACCGATCTCGGAACTACTGTTATGTTTACGGATTGGTCGCAAAGTGTGATAATACTCATTACAGCAACTTTGCTCTTGTCAAGAAAGATCTTTGTGGCAACGGTAAGGACCGGATATGGTCTTATCCGAATCACTATCCAGCAGAAACGTGGTTTATTTCATCGCCACCAAAGAATGGGACGAGTCCAAAAGAAGATGATGGTTACCTGTTAGTACCCGTCCTAGATGGAGAGAAGAATGAAAGTTACCTCGCGGTCATTGACGCCATTTCCATGACAATATCTCATAGAGCGTACCTACCGACACATATACCTCAAACCTTTCACGGCCGCTTCTTTCCGAATGGCTTGTGATGAGGATATAAAGGAAGTATCATTCATCATATAAATTGTGTAAAAAGAAATAGAACATGTGCAACAACACCTGTTCGACGAGAATGTACAACACAAATATTTTAGAAGCCATGTCTTTTTGTCGCTTCCAATGAGTTAACACTTCTTAGTTTGTCACTATAAACTACTAGAAACACTAAAATGGCGTATAGTGTAGTTTTATTGGAGCTTAAGAGTTGTTATGTTTATTTTGATGAATACTCAGCATGACACAATAAGGTGACTGTTGTATTGCTGTATTTGTATCCAATTTTCTGTCGTACTTTCAGTGTGTTCCATTCATTATAACTTTGTTTGACTTTTCGTTTTTGCTTTTTGTTTTGGGGTTCTATTGGTTTTTATTCATTTATTGTTTATTAGTTATTTAGGATAGCTTTGAAGGTACTAAGTATTTGTAGATATTAACCTATGCATGGATTTTTACTTTTCCTTTTATCTATTGGTTGTCGACTTTTTCAAACCTATGAATTATCTTTTGCATAACGTTATGTTTTTCTCATATTCAACATTTGTAGTTTAGAAAGAAGCAATGATAGTAATGGATACAGCATCTCTACATTGGCACTGTAGTTTGTGTTGAAACAGCACGTTTTTAAATTGCGGCTATTTAATGTCGCACTAATGTGTACGGAGTTTATGGATATATCACCTATCTATTGCTTATACTTGGGTTCATATTGGAAACATACCATATAACCACTTTCAATCAAATTTTTTTTTTAAATATTAAATTTGTTATATCCAAATGTTTTTTGTGTCTGACATATTTAATATTATAGACATCTGAAGGATTGCTGCAATAATAGTGATTACCTGTCATTGTGTTGAATATAGTGTCCGGGAAGTTGCGCTCAATTATCATTCACTGCAGGCATATTTCCTTTTTTCATATTCCCGGCGTTGTATACGTTAAGCGTGTTGCGTAAGCGCCTTTATCAAGTTAAGTATAAGTTATAATTTATACATATATCTGTTTCTTGAAATTATAATCTAAACTCACAATAAATACAATAACTAGTTAATTACTTATATAGAGATTGAACAGTGTTTTGATTGCGTTAAAGGTGGTATGAACGCAATGGGTTACAGACATATTCAATGTAACGCGTTAGCGCTACATGTAGAAACTTGATAAGTAGATAATTCCAAATTTTAGATTTCATTTTATATACAGAGAGTACAGATTGATAATGTCTATACTACTCAAAATTTGCTAAGGATCACTTTTATTTTGTAGTATATCAAATTCATTTTATTGTACAATATTCATAAAGAATATTTTAATGATGTTTTAAGATGTCTTAACATAGGTAAAAACAAAACCAAAAACTATGAAATTTTCACGAGTGCTTGATACTTTTTTGCGGAACTGAGCTACCCCCAAAAATTACCAAAAAAACGCGGATATGGGAGCGAAAATGAAATTCAAATTGAAAACAGGTTTCAAGTGTAAATTTCATTTTAGTATCTTGTGTGACGTCCCCTAGCGTCAATAACGCTGTGACATCGCCGACGCAAGCTCGCAATCAAGTCCCGTTTCCGGTATTGCTGGATGAATGAAAGATCTGCTGTGACCTTGGCTGGTAAACGCGGGAAGAAATGGATGCCTGTAGCATGTCTGACACGTGCTCAATCAGATTTAGATCCGGAGAACGAGAAGGCCGGTCCATGCCTTCGATAGTGTTTCCCTCTTGAAAATTGTGTATCGTCCCTTTAGTTTCTATTGAGGGAAAAAATCCCCAATTGAAATACAAAACCACAATGAAATTACAAAACTCGGTAATCAAAAAGTCCTCACTAAAATGCTATACATTAGCGCATTTGTCAATGGAAATGTTTAGATATATCATGTCTAAGTTCATAGCTCGTGCAATTTTGACTTTATAGCAGTTAAATGAGATCAACAAGGCAACTTTAAATTGATCATATACTCAAAAGTGAAAACTAATTTTCTTTTGTTAAGAAATTAATTAACAAATCGTCTTTAACAGATCAGTCTTACTAGCTCCGCTGATTAACTCAATATTCTGCATGAAAAAAAAGAAAAAGGCTAATATGGTTGGTCAATTAGCAGCATTTATTGCAATTTGAAGCTTTCATATTTTTCTACAGAATAGTTCCAACTAAACATTTTTGGAAATATGTATTGTACATAATATGATCTATTTGTTTTATTTATACACCGCATACATGGGTGGCCGTCCTAACATGACCCTAGCTTAATTAATCAAACAAACAAACAACGTTACAGAGAGGAAGGTTATTGAAGTTTAAACTTGGTGCGATCAGCATTTTTTTCATTTTCCTAGTATTGTCGGACTGAAATAACCACTTTCCCCACTTTTGATTCCCTGATATATTTTTCCTGCTATCAATACATACATGTACTTTAACCTTTATAGAAAACCAGAGATAAAATTTATTGCGATTAGTTTGAAGTAAAACTTTAGATTCACCGGACTACAGCTCCATGGCTAAGTAGCAATATCTATGTCGTGGCCATAACGATCAACACACTGAGTACTTAGATATCATAAATACCGTTATATAGATCATCTGACAGTGTACTGCATACGGAAGTAGATAGCACTGACCATAGGCGGCGACTTGACCATTTAATTAGCCGCTAATTACTGCTGAAAAATCTGGTAAACACAAAATCATTTGAATATAGCTAATAAAGAATCGTTTATCATCTATACCTCAATTCTAACTGATCGCCAAAACAAATTATGATTCTGTTTGATGTTTTACTTCTTCTATGTTGATAATCATTGTAGTATGATATTTTAAGATCAGAAATAAACATCGAAAGAGCTCCTCTTGAATAAAATAATCTCTATGAATGTTTCAGATCACTGGGTGATATTTATTCACTTCAATACGATTGAAAGCAGTCTTTGTATAAATTAAACTATTTAGAACCAGCGTGTGTGTGTGTGCTGTTACTATCATTAGTAGTTTTGAGACGCAAATTTTCTTGGTCTAGACAAACGATCATTACAACATTATTTCTTGCTACAAAACTAGTTAAATTTTGCAAATGATGAAGTTCGTCTAGTCAATTATAATATCAGAAGATACCGCAGTCTACACACACGCACTTCATACACGCAACACACCGCATACATGGCATGACTGGCTGTTAATAGGACATTGATTAATCAAACAAACAATCAAACTAGACGACTCATAGGAATGCATCCAATATCACTACCAAGATATAAATAAAGGCTTTACAATGTGCATTTCTCCAAATTTCTTATTTTCATTAATAATTACTTGTTTGATAGCCATAGTATAACGTCCATACCATTCTGAGTTTCATAACTTAAGTTGTGACACGGTTCAGACTATGCATTTTAAGAAAGATACTGTTAAGAAATTGGATCGTATCCGATACCACTATTGAGTGTATTAAAAAAGTGCCGCTCGTAACAAGAAGACCAAAATCATTATTGTTAACGATATCTTATGTTGGTGATTTATAATACTTTACAATCGGAAGAAAATGTTTAGAAATATACCAATTAATCTTGTTTTCACATAATAGAATTGTCTTTATGTTAATTTATGTCAGGTTAAAAATACCTAAAATTAGCACGAAAGTTAAGATATTCCAAGGTTGTGTAAGGTCGTCTGGTGACTTTCTGGTCCTAGCATTGTTATACAATGTACAGACCTATGGAAAACACTCGCCGTGTCATCGTTAGTCTGTACAAAATATATTCCATTGTACCTTCCTTTCTAGAAAATGAAAAAAATGTATCTGTTCTTTGTGAGGATTCATGTTTATATTTTATATTTACCTACAATGAATTCAAACGTTTGAGGGTTTTTATCTACGTGATACTTTGTGATGTGCTTCCCTCGAGATTATGCAAAACAGTTTAACTGTAAATGCACATGTCTCTCACACGGTATTTAATTTTTCATTTCAACCAATTTTATTTTATAAATCATTAGGATATGGCAACAGACTAGTCCTATACATGTATAAGCCCTTTCCTAGCCAGAGACTATACAAATTAAATTATATACCTAATTAATTATACACTTTCGTATCTTACTTTTGAGCTAACATAAAAATTATAATAACCGCTACAGAACCAATAACCCAGGATTTGGTTTCGCCTTTTGAACACTAAATATTGATACTAAATTAGCCTTACTCTTATTTCTGGCTTATAAGATGTCATGGAGCCAGCGCCTATTGGTTGGTGGAAGGTATAAACCTTTAGATAGCATGGTAAAACGAGTGTATAAGAAATCAGAACTGCAGTGCCGTAAGGGTGGGTCGGAACACCAATTACTGGTAAGTCATTCGGAAATGTATTTGAACTGAAACGTGGAATCATAAGAGCGTGTTATGATGATGTCCCCGTTGATTGTTCACGTGTTTCTGCTCCTCATGGCATATTGTCACAGGGTAGAGTCGTGCCTTCGTGGCACTTCAAAAGATAAGCACGAAATTCCCGACAAGGGATTCGAGAATATGTATCGTACTAACTCAAAAGAACTGGAAGATGTGTCCATTCACTTTGACAAACCGATACCTGAATGGATAGTCGGCACACTGGTAAGTATTAATTAAGATTAATGTTTATTTATATGTCGCTATCTGATATATTGTTTTATTTTTATATGTTAAAATATAAGCTGAATTGTATACTAAAATGGTATGCAATTTACCGGTAAATGAAACAGATTTCAATGAAAATCAAAACATGACTTCTCTGGATCAAAGTATAGTTATTAGCCAATGATTATAATTATCGTTAAAAAGCAATTTATGAATTAATGTTATATCTTGTTTATTCATGTACCGATCATTATAAATTGCTAGAGATTTTGATCGCAGATATCAGTGTTGCAGGCTTTTTCGTGAACATAACGCAAGTTATATAATGTTTATCGTAAATCACAAGAGTTTTTCCCCTGTTGGATACCTTTTCGTAATAAATGAGTGAATTTCAAACAATAACATATATCTTAATAACACCTTATTTTGTAATATTGGTCTCCCAGATCAATGATGTACACGGTACTACTATTTGGAAACATTTTAATTAATTTGTTTACATTGTACGTTTAAACTGAAAAACGATGAATATATAAAATATAAAACCATTCAATACAATCATTTATACTGTAAACAAAAACGATATATTTTGAAATCAGAGGTAAATCCCGTTATTGTGTTTTGCGCTCAATGTTGGTTTTTCACAAACATTATTTCATCTGTTGTATTTTAATTTAGCTGTTACTAGCTTTGCAGTAATACTAACATAACTTTGTAAATGAATTGACACTGAGTAATAACATTTAAAGGGACAATTCAATGAGGATAATAACAACGAAGCAAAATATGACATAAATGTATTGTTCTACATTCCTTATTAAACATATAACAAGAAATATTGACAAATTTCACGACATTGTTTATTATTTTGATTGATACCTTCCAAATAAATAAATTCCAAATCGTTGATCAATACGATTAAGCAGATACAACATGTACGCTGTACTCATACCCGAGCCAAAGTCACGCGCGTTAAACAGATGCAATACATAAGCACTGAGGAGTTGATGGAATCATTTTTAGACAAGAACATGCATCTTATAAGGTAAATACACTACTGTAAGAGCGATTTGAATAGTTCTAGACAAAAAATGCTTTACTACACTGGCAAGGGCTAGGGTTCGACATACAAGACATCTGACCACTTCGTGTAATAGCGGACAGTAAGCGAGTTTGAACATTTCACATACATTTCATTACAGTGGGCTTTTCTGGCATACCACAGTAAAATCTAACTTTCATTAGAACTGGTTTGTTTCCGATATATGTGCAAATTTTAATGTAGTCTGAGATTGAATTGTGTTTGTGTGTTTAATTCAGCTTCAAAACAATTCCAATTAGGAGATAAAACTTTACTTCGAAGTTATTTGATAATGTGTTATTGATTTCTTATCTTATACAACACAAGATTTTAAAATTGAAATATGTTAGTGGGGAATGCCATTTAAAAAGAATGAAAATTTAGCGCAAATACACTGCAATCCTTCTTTAAATATTTCAAATGCAAATATATAACTAAATGCTTAAATACATGATGTTGCTATAGCCTGGTGGAAGACTCTTGATTCTTTTATATAATACCGACAACGTTTGTTCTGTCGAGGGTTTTACATGGATATTTCAGATGAAACGGGCTACATTTCTAACTGATTTGTTATAAAGTAGTAATCGTGGAAATGTTTTCATTTCAGTTATGATGCATGTGTGAATTCTACTCAATTGGCAAAATTTCATCACGAAAACGTGTACTGGATTTTTTTTTTTTTTTCTTCAAAACTCAGTCTGGTACAGTGCACTTTTAATCAATCTTTAAAATGTAAAACGACGATAAATGTGTAATTCGATGTTTACCCTTTTCATCCAGATAAGGAATGGGCCCGGGCAGTTTGAGGTTGGAAAGCGCAGACTTACACACATGTTCGACGGATTCGGAAAACTCTATAAATGGCATTTTGAAGGCAATGGCACAGTCCTCTTCTCTACCAAATTTCTGCGCACTGGCTTTTATAAGAAATCTATTTCACACCACGATATATCCCCTTATATAACATTCGGGCCTACAGAACCTCGCTTCAGCTACATGCAGGTGTTACTCGCCCTGTGGCGCAGAGGGGACAACATGAATGTTAATGTTTACAATTTGCCATCGGAAGATAAGCGTGGTAGCTATGTAGCACTAAATGATGTTTGGGACAATTATGAAATCGACCCAGCGTCTCTTGACACAATTGGATATGAATTCCCCAAAGTGCCGTCATTTGGTGGCATCAGCAGTTACATGTTTAAACATACAATGTCAACTTCTCACCCGCTTCCGGAGTATGGAACACCAAATCACCTGACGTTTTTAGTCAGTCAGGCAGTTGCGCCTGGGGTTTCTCACAGAGTTTCGCTTATCCGTATTAAGTCAATGTCTGAACGGGAAGTTGTCGCACAGTGGGCTTTGCCACCAGACGAGGTACCATATATGCATTCGTTTTCAGTCACTCCTAAGTATGCTATATTATTCAGTCCGCCAATATTTGTAGATACGAAATCCCTCCTAGTATCAGGTTTCGTTTCCAAAGGACTGAAATGGCGCGGTACCAAGAAGAATACGACAGTACACGTTATTGAAATCAAATCTGGTACCATCCGCAAATTCAACGTTCCGCCAATATTCTATCTACATCACATTAATGCTTTCGAGAAGAAGGGAAACAAGATTGTAGTAGACTTGCCAACATATACAGATCCCGCTTTTGTCTTCCGCATGAGCTTAGAAACACTCCTCAATCGTACTGAAAGGAACAAACTGAATGTTCATTCGACCTTGAAGCGCTATGTTATAGACTTAGAAAGAAACAAGGTTAGAGTGAGAAAGTTCCCTACATCTGCCAAATACCCTGCTGCGAACAAGTTTGATATGCCCATCATCAACGAGAAATACCGCTCGCTGAAGTACTGTTACGCATATGGGTTGGTTGCGAAGTTTGACAACAGACAGTACAGTCGTACCGCTCTCGTAAAGAAAGATCTATGTGGCAATGGTAAAGACCGCGTGTGGTTCATCCCCAATCATTATCCTGCGGAAGCTTGGTTCATTCCATTTCCCGCGAATCACACCTACATGTATGGCAATGAAGACAGCGGTTATCTATTAGCCCCCGTCTTAGATGGGGAGAGGAATGCCAGTTACCTCGCCATCATTGATGCTTCTACCATGACAACTTTCAGCAAGGCTTACCTTCCCACACGCGTCCCATTGACCTTTCACGGCAGATTTTTCCCCGTGAATTAGTTATATCATTGTCTCTGTGGACTTAATTCATCGATGATTGTGACTTATCTCTTGGATATCAAGTGTAGCAGAGTTTATCTGATATAAATTAACATATTCAAGGAATAAATGATAAAAATGGTGTATGATATCGTCCTTTGTGTGTGACGACAAACATTATGGAACAGTATGCCCATTCCTTCTGTTACCAGGCGACACACATTGTAATAGGCCTATAAACCTTCAAGTTTGTAGATATGATGTGGAGGGGGAAAACCCTCCTGCCAGGACAGATTAGATATTAGATCCCAACATTTCATCATAGCCACCAACAAGGTTTAATATACGATTTGCCGTGGTCTCCTTAGTTCGGGAGAAAATATATATAACTATACTGTATATAATCAATAAAGTAAGATCAACTAGCAGTGAACTCAGTGTATTGTAAACAAAAGACAAAAAGACACCAGAGCGAATAAATGATGGTCATTGAAAATCTTCAACAGAAAAGGACAAAATAATGGGCAAAACTCGAACTTCAACCGAGCGAAAATATCACGTCAAGTTCAAGAATTGAGAGAAAACAGCATAATTGCATGTTTTTACAATCAACTTGTTTGTATAATTTAGATGCATTAATATTGCTCATATAAGTTTTATTAATATGATAATCGGATATGACTTATGTATTCACGATGTTTAAAGATAAACGTGATTGAATTGTTGCATCTTCATTCTGTATGTTTTACAGTAATTAGAACTGCGGTGACGCTATATCCTCCACGTCTCGAAACCAATGTAGGGAATCCCCAGGTACTGACCGTAAATCTTTAAAAAATGGACATGACTGTTGCTAAGTCAGGACTTAATACGAATAATAAATCTTATAGTGAAATAAACTTTATCCCTTTGCGATATAATTCTCGCTACATCGTTTTCATTTTGGATTGTAACTTAAGCCGTATTTGACTTCGATTCGAACGGTATTGTCGATAAAGCCGATAACGCTAACTCCTTCAGACCCCCTGGTTCTTTTCTCGTTGTACGTTTCATTACTGTTACCACATTAATTGCAATTTTATATGATAGTTTTTTTTAGTTTTAATCATAGCTTTGCTCGTATACCGTTCATTTCGACCACAAACACCAATTTCAATGACACGTGTCATACATAATCATATCAGATGTAAGACGTAATACAGAATCATGTCAGGTGTAAGCAATACATAATCATATCAGGTGTAATACGTAATACATAATCATATCAGGTGTAATACGTAATACAGAATCATATCAGGTGTAATACGTAATACATAATCATATCAGGTGTAATACGTAATACATAATCATATCAGGTGTAATAAATAATACATAATCATATCAGGTGTAATACGTAATACAGAATCATATCAGGTGTAATACGTAAAATAGAATCATATCAGGTGTAAGAAGTAATACATAATCATATCAGGTGTAATATGTAGTACAGAATCATATAAGGTTTAATACGTAATATACAATCATACCAGGTGTAAGACGTATTATATAATCATATCAGGTGTGATGTATAATATAGAATCTTATATCGGGTATAATACGTAATACAGAATCATATTCTGTAAGGTGTAATACGTAATATATAATCATATCAAGTGTAATATATAACACAGAACCATACCAGGTGTGATATATAACACAGAACCATACCAGGTGTAATATATAACACAGAACCATACCAGGTGTGATATATAACACAGAACCATACCAGGTGTAATATATAACACAGAAACATATCAGGTGTGATATATAACACAGAACCATAATCAGGTGATGATATATATAACACAGAACCATATCAGGTGTGATATATAACACAGAATCATATCAGGTGTGATATATAACACAGAACCATATCAGGTGTGATATATAACACAGAATATATAGGTGTGATATATAACACAGAACCATATCAGGTGTGATATATAAACACAGAATCATATCAGGAGTGATATATAACACAGAACCATATCAGGTGTGATATATAACACAGAATTATATAAGCTGTAATGTATAACACAGAACCATATCAGGTGTGATATATAACAACACAGAACCATACCAGGTGTGATATATAACACAGAATCATACCAGGTGTGATATATAACACAGAATCATACCAGGTGTGATATATAACACAGAACCATACCAGGTGTGATATATAACACAGAACCATACCAGGTGTGATATATAACACAGAATCATACCAGGTGTAATATATAACACAGAACCATATCAGGTGTGATATATAACACAGAATCATACCAGGTGTGATATATAACACAGAACCATACCAGGTGTGATATATAACACAGAACCATACCAGGTGTGATATATAACACAGAACCATACCAGGTGTGATATATAACACAGAATCATACCAGGTGTAATATATAACACAGAATCATACCAGGTGTGATATATAACACAGAACCATATCAGGTGTGATATATAACACAGAATCATACCAGGTGTGATATATAACACAGAACCATACCAGGTGTGATATATAACACAGAATCATACCAGGTGTGATATATAACACAGAACCATACCAGGTGTGATATATAACACAGAACCATACCAAGTGTAATATATAACACAGAATCATACCAGGTGTGATATATAACACAGAATCATACCAAGTGTAATATATAACACAGAATCATACCAGGTGTGATATATAACACAGAACCATACCAGGTGTGATCTATAACACAGAATCATATCAGGTGTAATATATAACACAGAACCATATCAGGTGTGATATATAACACAGAATCATACCAAGTGTAATATATAACACAGAATCATACCAGGTGTGATATATAACACAGAACCATACCAGGTGTGATATATAACACAGAACCATACCAGGTGTAATATATAACACAGAATCATATCAGGTGTGATATATAACACAGAATCATACCAGGTGTGATATATAACACAGAACCATACCAGGTGTGATATATAACACAGAATCATACCAGGTGTGATATATAACACAGAATCATACCAGGTGTGATATATAACACAGAACCATACCAGGTGTGATATATAACACAGAATCATACCAGGTGTAATGTATAACACAGAACCATACCAGATGTAATATATAACACAGAACCATATCAGGTATACTTTGAGTAGAACACCATCATTAGAGCAGAGAAAACGCTGACGGAACCTTCCACCGTACACAGATAACCAAACCAGAGAGGAGACACTCGGTCCATGAGGTAACTGACCAGAGGTGGGTGCAGCATGGTGGCGGTATGGGAGATGACCAGTATATAGCTGGTCACGTATCCTGTCACATGTATGAAGTGGGAATTAGTCCAGCTTATGAACGCTGGCCATACCATACCAAATGGTACGCCGATAATACCGACCGATACCCAGATACCAATGTCGGCATAGAACAGGGCACATAGGCTTAGACAGGCTAATCCCAGGGAGTACGTTACTGTCGCCAACAGTAGGATTGTGTGTGTTTGGAGAATTCGGACAAGGAACACTCCGGCTATATTACCAACCAGAGTGGCGAACACATAAAATGATGTCAGCATTGCACCTGACACTTTTGTCCAGTCCAGGTACTGAACACAGAACACAGTGATAAAGTTAGCCAAGGTCTGCCCAATAGCCGAGAACATTGCTGAAAATAGCCCTATGTTTACCATCTGTAGTCGTTGTACGATTATACGGAGATGTCTTAGATACACGGGTTTTGTATATTCTACTTCCTTAACTGTATTCTTCTTGGATTTCAGAAATAAGAGCACAAAGGGAACCGAAGTCAATAAATTTAACGTCGCTGAGACAGAATAAATAATATATAGTCTGGAAGTATAATGACCGAGAAATATGTCCGCTGTTGCGGTGGTATTGCTGTTATCTTTATCAAAAAGACCTTTTGATTCGGAAGTTTGATTTTGCCATAGCGTCACGAAAGTTGGCCTTGTCGAATTCGACTCACTTGCCCAAGAACTCACTTCAATGCCGCTTAGTGTCAAGTTAGACTCACTTGATAGCCCTGCTAAACTAGTCCATGTCGGCATGTTCTGTTGTCCAGAGGAATTTGAATCACCTGTAAATTGCATCATATTAGTATCGTTTGGTAGCTTTGACAACAGAAATGGCGCAGTGGCCATTGGAGCTAGAATCCCCGATATGGCGAATACGGCATACATCAACTGGATAAAGGAATTCCCTCTGGATGTCGATTTCCAAACGGAGACTGTTTTCGAGGTCTTGACTGAAACCGAAGGAGACAGGATGATTATTTTTCGAGATTACATACAGGAAACGTCGAATGCCTATTGATCTACAGAAACGACCATAGGAAAATAACGATAAAAGCGCGATTGGACAAGAATTGAACGACGAAGTATCTTTGCAATAACAGGTGGTAGTTGCTGCGGGAGACTGAAGTCTACGAATTTACTTGAGTAACATCCGTCGGAAAGTGATACTAGTATAAATATTGACTTAAATATATTAGAAATGCTCCGATTTTCTACCATTCTTATTGGCTAATACACTGTCACGTGGAGGGTAATATTTAGCATATCGACGCGATGTTGCCACTTAACATAGAATAAATATTCCTATTGTGACGTCACAATATAGAAAAAATCTAGTTCATATTCCTATTGTCACGTCACTCCAACGTCGATATTGCAGCTGTGACGTCACAATACCTCAACGTCGATTTTTTCGAGAAGATGTAGTCGGGCAATTCTTAATGCATGACTATTTCTCTCACCGTTCACTGATTTGTAACCAGTTTTAGCCGTGGGAGATTTCTCTGTCAACCCCTAGGGTATGACAAATTGCGTCGCTAACCTTTTGAACCTGAAGACAATTACGTGATGTCATGACTTCATGCGTTGTGAGAGTTGTGTGCATTGTCGATGACGTCATCAATATTGAGCTGCAGACGATGAAACCATGCTCATGTCGCAGTGAAAATGCTTCTATTTAGGCTTTTATCTCTTCTTTTTCTTTTGTATGTGGGAGAAAAAGAATCATTCCCTACCTATGAGGGAGAAAAAGAATCATTCCCTACCTATGAGGGTGTGACACCAAAATCACAACTCTCGGGGAATTCCTTATGTCCAACCCGGACGTTCAGGAATTTATACCCCTCGGGTAATGATTTTGTTGTCACATCCTCTAGGTAGGGAAAGATTCTATTAATCACTTAGCACGAAGTGAACATTTCTAAATAATTAATCATATCAGTAATATAAAAATTAAGGACCATTGGTTCGGTCCGTATGGTGTTACGGTCATTATTAATGCTAGTAGGACCTTATATCTGTATAGGCATCTCAACAAAGGTCCATAATTAATATTTATTAGAAATGCTTAAATGGCAGCATAAAAAATCAACTAAGCCATATCACTATTCAAATATCAGGACCTTATTAAGTACTGAAGCTTACTGGTAATTCCATTTGCATTACAAAGATGTTGTAAAAGGCACAGATGTATATGATAATGTATTACAGAATTGAAAGTGTATACTTACCAAGAGTTAATGCCCCTTCCAAGACACCGTTCAATGCGTGCGCTGCAACCATCAACTCGAACCGAACACACCACGGAATGGCCACCAAAACGAGTCCATTTACTGATATAGAAACTACAAACAGTAGGTAGTGGTTTATTTTAGTATACAGATGCCCTCCAACAGCTGTTCCTATCAAGCGACCGAAGTAGTACGATGTCATGAACCACGATCCCCGCTCCAAGTTAACTCCAGATATTGCAATCAAGTCTAAAAATGCAGGACCTATCTGTGATTTTGACCAGCCCTGGAGAAAAAAAATGGAGTGTTAATGGCGAGCTGTACTTTTAATTTTGTATGTACACACAAATTGACACATACTTTAGTCAGATTACGTAAGCGATATTATTTCGCAATTGATATTACAGTGGAGGTTCGATTGAACATTAGCGTAACAGTGGACCCTCAATAATCAGGACATGCGTGTCCCAATTCCAATCTGTCCTGATTGCGAATTTTCCGGATAGTCAGATTTTATTTACGAGGATAATAATCAAATCTGTTGTCTGATATATCCGTCCGGAGTGTAAGGTTTCCGGACTATCGCGGCGTTCGGATTATAGAGAGTCCTCTGAATGGCATTGTCAGTGGTAGATATTGCAGTGTCGCCATTCTTACCAGGTGAGATAGAACGAAACATCCATCAAGATCCTTTGACCGATATTTAGTGCCATACGAAGTCTTCTTTTGAAATCGTAGAGTACATACAAGGTGACCCATAAATCAGGTTACACGTTCAAAATGTTATTACTTTTGACATACGTGAGCAGCAACAAAAAAGATATATATTGGTGTATGAGACATACAATCAAGCGTTTTAATGTTTTCATAATATAAATAAATTTGATTCTGACTTCATTAGGATGTCATCATTTTTAAGATATTGTAATACGCGGGACACCCTGATTTGTATTATGTTATTTTTTCAATTCTTGACTATCATAGGTTAGGAAAGAAAAATGTACGTAAGAATAAAAACGATAGATAATATCAATGTTTCCACATATAAAACGTCCTTAATAATAAAGCATATGTTTAAAAACGTCTAATGTTCCTACCAGAATAAAATACACCATGGACAGGGAGAGACTGAGGAAGAACTTGCTTCGTGTATCCTTGTTTAACCGAACTTCACTGAAAAAGGATTGGTTCTCGGCTTTAGTTTCTCCATCTACCTCGGGTGAGGGGATGTCCGGAAGGAAGAGTTGGCTCTCCGGTTTAGTAGCGTGTGATGCCGCTGGAGATCCTACATTGTGGATTTCCTGCAGGGCTACAGCTCCCTCTCCATCCCTAACCACGCCTCTTTTGTATTCTGTTGTCATTTTGTTCTATGGTTGAAAAGAAATAATTATGATCTTAACAACTTGGTTTATTAGTTTAGTGTCCTATTAACAGCCAGGGTCAGTAAAGGACGTGCCGGGTTTGTTGGTGGAGGATAGCCAGAGTACCCGGCCAAAAACACCGACCATCGGTCAGTAACTGTCACCTGATTGTAATAGACAGGGACCCATGGTAGAACAGGCACATATCTGGTCTATTGGTATGAGATTAGAGTAGGGTCAAAACATTGTTTCGTACTGTACATGTGGGTCAAATTGGATAGTCAAATGTTAGGGTTAGAGGGATTGCACGTGGCCATTCTGTCAGGATAAAATTGTATAGCTGTAAAAGTGCAGCTAAGCACAGCGCTTACAAAAATAACAATATATGTATAAAACGTGAAAATATTGTCAATGAATGTTTTGCACATGTGCATGTGTGTATTTGAAAGATGAAGTTTCATATGGCGTCCTCTTTCAATTTGAAACAGATTATGATAAGAAGTATATACATTCAAAAACGGGTTATACACATTTAAAGGTTTCGTACCTGTATAAACAAATACACGCTCATACTTGTCTATTTTCAATCTATGTCAGCATGGATTTGTTTGTTTAGTATATGTACAGGGGTAAATAAAAATAAGCTGTTTTGCTCCAAATAAAACAACAAATGATAAACTAAGACGAAGTAACAATACAGATACGACATAAGACAGAAATATCTGATTTCAAGTACTGCAGTGATATAATTTTATTGTAGAAATATATGCCGGTAAAGCATGAGTGAAACGACTTACCTTACCATGTTAGGGTTACACCTGGACTAACGCGTGGACGTAAATATTTATATGTATAACATTAACTAGCAACCCAGTTATGGTGGCACTTGTTATTGATACACAGTATCTATAAACCCATCTATCTCCCTGGAGTATTGACTCAATGTCCTTAAGGGTACTGAGGACTCGCATCTCCCTGAAGTATTGACTCAATGTCCTTAAGGGTACTGAGGACTCGCATCTCCCTGGAGTATTGACTCAATGTCCTTAAGGGTACTGAGGACTCGCATCTCCCTGGAGTATTGACTCAATGTCCTTAAGGGTACTGAGGACTCGCATCTCCCTAGAGTATTGACTCAATGTCCTTGAGGGTACTGAGGACTCGCATCTCCCTGGAGTATTGACTCAATGTCCTTGAGGGTACTGAGGACTCGCATCTCCCTGGAGTATTGACTCAATGTCCTTGAGGGTACTGATAACTCCTGTCTCCCTGGAATGTTGACCCCATGTCCTTGAGGATATTGAGGACTCCTGTCTCCCTGAGGGTATTGAGGACTCCTGTCTCCCTGGAGTATAAACGACTCTCGTCTCCCTGGAGTATTGACTCCTGTCTCCACTGTGTTCAAACGATTCCGATCTCCTTGTTGAGGACTCCAATATCCCAGGTGAGGGTATTATGAACTCTTGTCTATCTGAGGGTACTGAGGACTCTTATCTGCCTGGGGATATTGAGTACTCTTGTACTGAGGGCTGTTGTCTCCCTGAAAGTATTGAGGACTATTGTCTCACATAGGAACTGAGATCTTTTATATCACTGAGGGGGTTGAGGACATTTGTCTGACAAGGGTATTAAGGACCCTTGCTTCACAAGGTTACTGAGGACTCTTATCTCCCTGGGAGTATTGAGGACTTTTATTACCCTGGGGTATTGATGACTCCTGTCTATGTAAAGGTATTCAGGACTCCTGTCTCCATAAAGGTATCTCCATGAGAGTATTGAAGCTCCTGTCTCCTTGGGGTTATTAAGGACTCCGTCTCCCTAAGGGGATTGAGGAGTCACATCTCCCTGAAGCGGATACTGAGGACTCCTGTCTCCCTGAGGATATTGAGGATTCTTGTCTCGCTAAGAATATTGAGGACTCACATCTCCCTGAGAGTTTTGAGGAATCACATCTCCCTGAGAGTTTTGAGGAATCACATCTCCCTGAGAGTATTGAGGACTCACATCTCCCTGAGAGTTTTGAGGACTCACATCTCCCTGAGAGTATTGAGGACTCACATCTCCCTGAGAGTTTTGAGGAATCACATCTCCCTGAGAGTTTTGAGGAATCACATCTCCCTGAGAGTATTGAGGACTCACATCTCCCTGAGAGTTTTGAGGAATCACATCTCCCTGAGAGTATTGAGGACTCACATCTCCCTGAGAGTATTGAGGACTCGCATCTCCCTGAGAGTTTTGAGGAATCACATTTCCTGAGAGTGTTGAGGACTCACATCTCCTTGAAAGTGTTGAGGAATCACATCTCCCTGAGAGTGTTGGGGACTCACATCACCCTGAAAGTGTTGAGGAATCACATCTCCCTGAGAGTGTTGGGGAATCACATCTCCCTGAGAGTGTTGGGGAATCACATCTCCCTGAAAGTGTTGAGGAATCACATCACCCTGAGAGTGTTGGGGACTCGCATCTCCCTGGGAGTGTTGGGGACTCACATCTCCCTGAGAGTTTTGAAATATCACATCTCCCTGAGAGTGTTGGGGACTCACATCTCCCTGAGAGTTTTGAGGACTCCAATCTCCCTGAGGATATTGAGGAGTCCTGTCTCCCTGAGGATATTGAGGACTCCTGTCTCCATGAGGATATTGAGGACTCCTGTCTCCCTGAGGATATTGAGGACTCCTGTCTCCATGAGGATACTGAGGACTCCTATCTCCCTGAGGATATTGAGGATTCCTGTCTCCCTGAGGGTATTGAGGACTCCTGTCTCCCTGAGGGTATTGAGGACTCCTGTCTCCCTGGAGTATAAACGACTATCGTCTCCCTGGAGTATTGACTCCTGTCTCCACTGTGTTCAAACGATTCCGATCTCCTTACTGAGGACTCCAATATCCCAGGTGAGGGTATTATAAACTCTTGTCTATCTGAGGGTACTGAGGACTCTTATCTGCCTGGGGATATTGAGTACTCTTGTACTGAGGGCTGTCGTCTCCCTGAAAGTATTGAAGACTATTGTCTCACACAGGAACTGAGATCTTTTATATCACTGAGGGGGTTGAGGACATTTGTCTCACAAGGGTATTAAGGACCCTTGCTTCACAAGGTTACTGAGGACTCTTATCTCCCTGGGAGTATTGAGGATTTTTATTACCCTGGGATATTGAGAACTCCTGTCTATGTAAAGGTATTCAGGACTCCTGTCTCCATAAAGGTATCTCCCTGAGAGTATTGAAGCTCCTGTCTCATTGGGGGTATTAAGGACTCCGTCTTCCTAAGGGGATTGAGGAGTCACATCTCCAAGCGGATACTGAGGACTCCTGTCTCCCTGAGGATATTGAGGATTCTTGTCTCGCTAAGAATATTGAGGACTCGCATCTCCCTGAGAGTTTTGAGGAATCACATCTCCCTGAGAGTATTGAGGACTCACATCTCCCTGAGAGTATTGAGGACTCACATCTCCTTGAGAGTATTGAGGACTCGCATCTCCCTGAGAGTTTTGAGGAATCACATCTCCCTGAGAGTTTTGAGGAATCACATCTCCCTGAGAGTGTTGAGGAATCACATCTCCCTGAAAGTGTTGAGGAATCACATCACCCTGAGAGTGTTGGGGACTCACATCTCCCTGAGGATATTGAGGACTCCAATCTCCCTGAGGATATTGAGGACTCCTGTCTCCCTGAGGATATTGAGGACTCCTGTCTCCCTGAGGATATCGAGGACTCCTGTCTCCCTGAGGATATCGAGGGCTCCTGTCTCCATGAGGATATTGAGAATCCTGTCTCCCTGAGGATATTGAGGACTCCTGTCTCCATGAGGATATTGAGGACTCCTATCTCCCTGAGGATATTGAGGACTCCTGTCTCCCTGAGGGTATTGAGGACTCCTGTCTCCCTGAGGGTATTGAGGACTTCTGTCTCCCTGGAGTATAAACGACTCTCGTCTCCCTGGAGTATTGACTCCTGTCTCCACTGTGTTCAAACGATTCCGATCTCCTTACTGAGGACTCCAATATCCCAGGTGAGGGTATTATAAACTCTTGTCTATCTGAGGGTACGAGGACTCTTATCTGCCTGGGGATATTGAGTACTCTTGTACTGAGGGCTGTTTGTCTCCCTGGAAGTATTGAGGACTCCAGTCTCCCTGAGGATATTGAGGACTCCAATCTCCCTGAGGAAATTGAGGACTCCTGTCTCCATGAGGATATTGAGGACTCCTGTCTACCTGAGGATATTGAGGACTCCGGTCTTCCTGAGGATATATTGAGGACTTCCATCTCCCTGAAGATATTGAGGACCCCTGTCTCCCTGAGGATATTGAGGACTCCTGTCTCCCTGAGGATATTGAGAACTCCTGTCTCCCTGAGGGTACTGAGGACTCCTGTCTCCCTGAGGATATTGAGGACTCCTGTCTCCTGAGGGTATTGAGGACTCCTGTCTCCCTGAGGATTCCTGTCTCCCTGAGGATATTGAGGACTCCTGTCTCCCTGAGGATATTGAGGACTCCTGTCTCCCTGAGGATATTGAGGACTCCTGTCTCCCTGAGGGTATTGAGGACTCCTGCCTCCCTGAGGATATTGAGGACTCCTGTCTCCCTGAGGATATTGAGGACTCCTGTCTCCCTGAGGATATTGAGGACTCCTGTCTCCCTGAGGATATTGAGGACTCCTGTCTCCCTGAGGATATTGAGGACTCCTGTCTCCATGAGGATATTGAGGACTCCTGTCTCCCTGAGGATATTGAGGACTCCTGTCTCCCTGAGGATATTGAGGACTCCTGTCTCCCTGAGGATATTGAGGACTCCTGTCTCCCTGAGGATATTGAGGACTCCTGTCTCCCTGAGGATATTGAGGACTCCTGTCTCCCTGAGGATATTGAGGACTCCTGTCTCCCTGAGGATATTGAGGACTCCAATCTCCCTGAGGATATTGAGGACTCCTGTCTCCCTGAGGATATTGAGGACTCCTGTCTCCCTGAGGATATTGAGGACTCCTGTCTCCCTGAGGATATTGAGGACTCCGTCTTCCTGAGGATATTGAAGGACTTCCATCTTCCTGAGGATATTGAGGACTCATCCTGAGACTCCCTGAAGATATTGAGGACCCTGTCTCCCTGAGGATATTGAGGACTCCTGTCTCCCTGAGGATATTGAGGACTCCTGTCTCCCTGAGGGTACTGAGGACTCCTGTCTCCCTGAGGATATTGAGGACTCCTGTCTCCTGAGGGTATTGATAACTCCTGTCTCCCTGAGGATTCCTGTCTCCCTGAGGATATTGAGGACTCCTGTCTCCCTGAGGATATTGAGGACTCCTGTCTTCCTGAGGGTATTGAGGACTCCTTCCTCCCTGAGGGTATTGAGGACTCCTGTCTCCCTGAGGATATTGAGGACTCCTGTCTCCCTGAGGATATTGAGGACTCCTGTCTCCCTGAGGATATTGAGGACTCCTGTCTCCCTGAGGATATTGAGGACTCCTGTCTCCTGAGGGTATTGAGGACTCCTGTCTCCCTGAGGATTCCTGTCTCCCTGAGGATATTGAGGACTCCTGTCTCCCTGAGGATATTGAGGACTCCTATCTCCCTGAAGATATTGAGGACTCCTGTCTCCCTGGGGGTATTGAGGACTCCTGTCTCCCTGAGGATATTGAGGACTCCTGTCTCCCTGAGGATATTGAGGACTCCTGTCTCCCTGAGGATATTGAGGACTCCTGTCTCCCTGAGGGTATTGAGGACTCCTGCCTCCCTGAGGGTATTGAGGACTCCTGCCTCCCTGAGGGTATTTGAGGACTACTGTCTCCATGAGGATATTGAGGACTCCTGTCTCCATGAGGATATTGAGGAGTGGCATCTCTCTGCTTCACTGGGAAATATCTCAAGGACACATACCAGCATTCCAGTGGCTCCTTCTGATTTGGTATTTTCCCATTTTATATTCTCAGTTGAATAGGTGTTCAACTTTTTGTTAATGAAAATAGTTTATATCTTATGTCAATATTTTTTGTTGCTTTGAAATTTCTATGGCCTTTTATATAATGTGAGCTTCAGCCTCTAAAATATATAAAACAAGACATTCTCTAAATATTTCAAGTCATTTAATATACAGACACGTAATATCTCAAAAAAATCAACATAAATAAAAACAAAATAAAACAAACAACTATAGTGGCAAGTACTAAGAAGGGATACACCTTTAACCAACAATGGATGGGTGAAGTTCCAGACACCATACAAAAATAAACATACCTTCACCATTCTCATTATATTGTGTCATTGTAAAATATTTGCAAGCAATCATAGAACAAATTCAGTAAAATACCGATTAGTTATTGTTAATAATAATTTTTGGTGGTGATCTAGATATTAAAAGCTCTTTTTGATTGGCGAGTATGAAAATATGGCACATATAACTTTAATGTCTTCATACCCATCTAAGTGATTATATAAAGATTTGCCCTGGATTAATCCAGTTTGAGCTTAAATTTCAATTTGGTTATGATGTAGGTATTTTCTAAACTGTATATCATGAAATATCTGTTGGAACAGTACCCTCTTTCATAGTTAGGAAATTTTAAATGATTTTGTGGGTAGAACTGTTTGTGGTAGCAGATGTCACTGTGGTTTTAATAATGTTTTTTTTCTTTCTTATTCATGGTTTGTTTAAAACCACCAAAACATTTCTACATACAAAACATTTCATGTTTCACAGTATAGTCTATCCTTCCCTTACACTGTAAGTTACCCCTAGTACAACACATCTTTGTAGTGCAATTATTACAAGCAGATACTAGACTTCATAGAGGAATAAAACACATAATACTTAATTCAATGTTAGTGAGATTCAATTTCCATTCCTATCAATTTTCAGTTGTATTGGAGATCAAAATTAATACAGGTCCTGGAAAAAGCTATTCATCATACTTAACAATTTTGAAATCATTTGTTTCATTATCATTATCTGAAATCCGAAATATCAACAAGAATATAAATGTTATGGATTAATATCTTGAATGTCTATGGCTCTGTCTTTGTCTAAAACAAATATCACTAAACTGAAAATAGTGTATATGCTCCTCCCTTCTGATACCATTACTTACACTGTTTACAAGACAATGACACACTTACTGTAAGTGAATTATTGAACACTTATGTTGCACAAATTGGTTGGTTTGGGTTTGCCTCACATGTACATGGTGTAGGGTGAAGTTAACACTATACTTGTGACTATTTACTGACAACTATTTATCTATTATGGCCTGGTTGAGAGGGAACTATTGCCTCATAGTATTGTCGAGGGATGGAATAGTGCCCGAGCCGAAGGCGAGGGCACTATGTCATCACGAGACAATACTATGAGGCAATAGTGCCCTCTCAACCATGGCCATAAAGGGTTTAGTACATCATCTAACATGAGACTGTTTTTCATGTCATCGTAACAAAAGCACGTCAAGCGACACCTCACAATGTTATCTTCTTTTCCACACCACGTTGTTACATTAAAAGTACAACATATAAATTGTCGCAGAAATCTGTGAACAGGATTTAGCTTCACGGAGATTAAAAGTAGATCAATATAGAACAAGACTGAACTGTCTTCTGTAGAAAAGCATCATTTGCTTCCATCCCCGTACACAACAGCCTGTCCGCCATCTTGACGTCTTGGTCGAAGCGCAACGTTATAATGACGTCATGTAATGGTGACGTCACAATACATTCACGTTCAATTTCGCGCCACTTCAATAGTGCCCGCTTGCCCAGGCACTATTGCAAATAGTACCCATGTGTGTAGCCAATCAGAATCCAGTATTCTGTCATGTGATGTACTAATGCATGTTAGTCTCCACCAGTAATCTAGTCACAGGTAAAAGACTAGTGGTAGAAAACATGTATAACTACATGTATGTAGCTCCACTTTGACATGAAGTTATACACATCACATTGTAATACTACAGAATAGACACTTTTGGATTACAAGTAAATTCTGAGATTGAGATCCTTGGTTTACACTTATTTCCACATGTGCTTATAAATTTTCAATATGTGATACAATACAAGACACAATTATAACATTTTTTAGTGAAATACACATTAAACTCACTTTGGCTATATATTCACTGAAATATCACTCACACCAAGACTTATATTAACTATCTAAGTGATGGATGTTAGAATGCAACAAAACTCCTCCATTAAAGTGATATAAACCTGCTCCTACATAAAACAACCATAACTATGAAAACTTGGACAAACAACATGGATTTCTGAATTTTACTTTGTAGGTAAATGACAAGTGATGATCTAATTGAAACTAGAAATGTAAATCAATGGGTAAATACCCCCACTACCCCAAATAACTATACCAGGTATTTGAGACCATGACAACCATTTTATTCACGATTATATCCATGATAACAGTAATTGAAGCATGTCATGTAGACAGTAGACCTGTGTAAGATTACAGACGAGAGGTTTTAAAGCCCAAACAAATCCTACTCAATCATTTGACACTTTTGGTAGTGACTTAAATAACAATAAAGGAAATTTGACAGGGCAACATTTACTGAACACAATTATAAACACCTATTGGTCCATAAGTGACAGCACATCTAGCATGTTCATATATCAGTGTTATGTAGCTTTAGACATTCAGTAGAACAGGAATTCAGTTGGCAGTATCAGTGTTAAACATTTACATTTTAGTAAAGCGTTGATTTATTATTTAAACTCTGGCACTCCTTCATCACTCAATTTTACTTTGCATAGTTATCAGAAAGACATTTAATTCACACAACTTGAGGAACTATGTATAATTTTCTTAGCCTAAAAAATTTAACTTATTAATATCAGAGATTTAAATATAATTGGGATAAGTAACTAGGGCTGTTCTCGCGATATCACATACCCACCTATTGTTATCGTAAACGGATGAGCAATTACCCCGAGACCAAGCCGTGTGTCTGCGCACTAATAACTGGAGGCGAGTTATCATAGTGTTAGCCCATGAAGCTGTGTATGACATATTTGACTATATACAAACCGATAAACATCGAAAAGTATCTCATAGCTTTTTTACTGTTGCATTAGAGACGCTAATCTCATGTATGTATATATATTTCTGTGTTGTTTTTTTATGAAAAATTGTAAAATAAAAATCTATGCATTAAAAATTCTGTAAGTAATGATCAAAATGTTGGTAAATTTTTGTGATTAATGACATATTATAAAAGCTTGATGCTTGGTAAAGAAGGATATTTGAATAAATTATATTCAAATCTCTGGTAAAGCAGAATATTTACATTTCACTTAAAATTGACTTTTATTTCAATATGGTTCTATGCATTATAAATAAAGCTGTTTGGGAAAATTAAGATTAGAAAAATATTATCTATTTTACAAACTTACTGTATAGCCTTCGAGACTCAGACACAGGTAAATGGACCCCCGTTGAGTTAAGTGAGGCGATGACCTGGGGCGGTGACCTGGGGCGGTGACCAGGTGTTCTGCCCGAAGGTTCACTTGAAGACAGTATGACACCTGTACATAGCAGTTGCAAATCACTTTCCGTTAATTAGATATCAAATTATGCTATCTATCACAGCTCGATCGGCACTGTATCTCTTCGCCATGATATATTGGGTACCTTCGATAACTTGTTAACACTTGTACTTGAGCATTATAAGTTTCCATATGTACAAACTCAATCAATAGAAAATTAACATTTGAAAACTAAATGGAAATCAAACAGTTATTGAAATCAGAGAACATGGTTTTAATTGTGCTATCTTTCACGACCCTATCGGAACAGTATCGTCGCCATTATAAATTTAGGGTAGCTTCGATGATTTGTGTACAGTTATACCACCGAAAATTCAAAAGGTTAAATATGTTCAAATTCAATCAATTTAATATTTTATCATGTAAAATTTACCAAGCAACAAATATTTGAAAACTAAATGGAAATCAGTCAACTATTGAAATCAGAGAACGTGGGTTTTATTATACTAATATTTCACGGGGCGATCAGTTGTACCGATCGAGGAAGTAACCATGCTGGTAACAGGAAATTCACAGTTAACATTACGTTTATTTATATAACCTCTACAATTATGAAAATGTGATGGATTATTCAAATAAATAACATTTTCAATAAAGAGCAAACTTTAAGCTATTTGGGTTTTTTTCTGTTCATCTCCTGAATTATAGACTAGATCGCTTCATCGGATGAAGCGTAGTTTCAATATGGCACAGTTAGTCTGTACGAACTCGGTTGTAATTTAGACACGCAATGCACTCTGGGATAGCTTCCGCTGCGGGCGTCGTTAAGTAAGGCTATGAGGAACCTTCTTATCCCTACTATTTAAATCTCTGTTAATATCCACCCACATCAATAACAACAATTTCTATTAATTGATGAAAACCAACTTAAATTCAGCAGGCAATCAAAATGCAGGTTAAGTAAAACAATAGGAAACAAACTTAAGGTCATTATGCTTGAAAATGCTTATTATGATCCTGTGAGCAAAGTTTGGTTTATAGTTCTAAACTATAGTTCTAACAGTTCTAAACTATAGTTCTAACAGTTCTAAACTATAGTTCTAACAGTTCTAAACTATAGTTCTAACAGTTCTAAACTGTAGTTCTAACAGTTCTAAACTGTAGTTCTAACAGTTCTAAACTATAGTTCTAACAGTTCTAAACTATAGTTCTAACAGTTCTAAAATATAGTTCTCACAGTTCTAAACTATAGTTCTAACAGTTCTAAACTATAGTTCTAACAGTTCTAAACTATAGTTCTAACAGTTCTAAACTATAGTTCTAACAGTTCTAAACTATAGTTCTAACAGTTCTAAACTGTAGTTCTAACAGTTCTAAACTATAGTTCTAACAGTTCTAAACTATAGTTCTAACAGTTCTAAACTGTAGTTCTAACAGTTCTAAACTATAGTTCTAACAGTTCTAAACTATAGTTCTAACAGTTCTAAACTATAGTTCTAACAGTTCTAAACTATAGTTCTAACAGTTCTAAACTATAGTTCTAACAGTTCTAAACTATAGTTCTAACAGTTCTAAACTATAGTTCTAACAGTTCTAAACTATAGTTCTAACAGTTCTAAACTATAAATCTAACAGTTCTAAACTATAGTTCTAACAGTTCTAAACTATAGTTCTAACAGTTCTAAACTATAGTTCTAACAGTTCTAAACTATAAGTTCTATACAGTTTCTAACTAAGTTCTTACGAAGTACTAAGTACAACAAAAACAGAACCTTTCTGTAATAACGTAAGTGTTAGCAAAACAGTGGAAAGTATTCAAGATTTATACATCCATCAGTTACCATAATTAGGGAAAAAATATCCTTCCCTATCTGACAGGAAAACACATTCAGCTGACATCAGAACATTATAATTAGCCACCCTTTCCTGGTTTTGGGCTAAGAAGGTTTCGATTAACTTTTATGACTGGTTTGCCCACAGAACAATGAAAGTCTAAGTTCATACACAAATGTTCATTCAGAAACATAATGCTCGAAATCCAACATAAAAAATTGGAAATGCCAGAAAACGAAAACCTGCAAGATCATACATTCATGTACACAGCATTTATATGCTTTCATAAAAAAAACAATATTGAACCTTCCTAACTCTAGATTAAAACTAACTAATCTTCACACTCAGCAGTCAACTTCAAATTCACAGAGGACTCAAAAACTTATATCAGTTCTTCACACTCAGCAGTGAACTTCAATTCCACAGAGGACTCAAAAACTTATATTATACTTATCAATTTGGGATAGTAAAGTTATTATGACTATGTAAGCCTTTAGTTAAAACAGCCATACAGGTTTGAATTAATCCGCAATCATAATGTGTCAGATCTAATGTATGTATACAGAGATTTCCGACAGGTTTGGAAATAAATATCACATTTAACATATTAAATACATGGCATATACAAGGGATTGCATACAATAAAATTATTGCATAGGTGGCATTACCTGGTAAAATAATGATTTCAAAATATGATTAATTCAGGAACAAAAATTGAGTTAATGTTTGAAACATCTTACATTCTAAATTTTACATTGTTTATCAGTTATTTTTAGCATTGATATGACTATTTCTCTAATTTCATAGGGTATGAAAAAATTGTAAAATTGTTTTAAATTGAGTGAATTGACTTATAGCGATATGAAAAAAAAAAAGAATTGGCCAATCAGAAATTCAGATTTAATATGAAAACAACAAAAAAATAGATGGATATACTGGTAGTCATTTAAAGTCAGTCACAAGACTCAATGAAAACTTCAAAATTAACATTTTGATCAAATTAAAAATAATTTAATTGAAACAAAATTTTACAGCCTTTCTTATATCATTGGTAATTAAGATGTTATGAATTATTTTAATCTGATTGTGTTTTCCAATATACAAAATGTAGTTGATGTTTAACATCAACACACACGCTATTCAAACTAGCTTTACGCTGCCTACTATAACTATAATTATCAATCAGATCTCACTTCATTCATGTATACACCGCCAAATGTCGCCCTGACAATGTTAAAGTCACCCTGATTATGCAATGAGAGCACCTGCTACGTCACCTTGAGGACTTGATAAACATTGTTCCTAAACACTCGTTTAAAGTGAGGCTCTGGATTATTGAGTAGTTTTTGACACAGTGGTTGCTTCCCTTGATTCACCTTGTCTTCGATATCCCAGATCTCGGGCATGGAACATCCAACCCTGCAAATCAACACACACATTTTAAAAATATCTTATTAAATGTTTCATAATTTTTTTTCATAAAGTGGATCTTTAGATCGCAAAAAAATCAATAGGAAATATTTAATCAATCGTAACATATTGGATAAAAATTTCAACTTGGAGTAGATAAAACATGTTTCATGAAAGAGCCGAAAATTATTTACAAAATAATACTGATGAGATCTTTAGTAATAAATATTGTATATCTAGGTCATACATTCTACCAACATTAAAGTTAAAACAGAATTCTGTAACCTTCTTCAGGATAAGCATTACATTTTTATACAATATGGTGCTTTTTTCAGTTTATAAACATTAAAAGTCATCTTGAAGTTAACTATTTCTTCTAAAATTGTCGACACTTACCCAGACCGACGGTTACACCAGGATTCCTCCAAAATAGCATACTGAACTTTACGCTTCTTGAGAATTTTTTTCACTTCTTCAGCTGGTTTTCTACTGTACATAGTATATACATCTTTCGTCCGTTCCCTGAATTCCAAGCAATTTAAAAAAAAGATTCATTATCATTAATAACAGGTATATAGTATATTGTTAAACTTTCTCTTTGTATTGATAAATAGGGATATACATATGAAGGACACATGTATATTTAAATTGGATCAAATGCAAAACAACAAGTTGCTATGGTTGATCTTGGGAGTTATTTCCCTTCAGTTATTTTATTTTATTTTTTTACAAAGCATTTAATTTCTCTTTTTCATCAAATGTGTCGAAATTTAATGATATTAAGGAAGCACAACAGAACTAGAAAAGTCTGTAAGCGAAAAATGCTCTGCCTTCTTGTGAAATATGAATGGGAAGGAATGGATTGTCACAAATTTCATCGTGGCTATGAAAATGTATTCTTCACACTCACCGTAATCCAGAGTCTTCATAATGAGGGTGGTTGACAATTGGCCGACCTGTACATAGTTTAATGGTGGCCATAGTTGGCATTGGACCGGCAAATACAGCACCTATACATGAAATATTGGTTTATATTAATGGTATGTAGATATTTTGTGACTGTCCTAACATGTAATTGTATATCTTGATAAAGGGGCAGATCACATAAATCATACATTTGGTGTTTTAGCCTGGACCTACTCAACCAGCTTCTCCACAGGGGATTTAAATATCACCTAAAACTTACGTTTTGATGTTTTAGCCTGGATCCACTCGACGAGGTCCTCCAAGGGGTAGTTACTGTACTCTCCCATAATACTCCACTGGTGCTGTAGGTTCTGAACACCCTGGACACTCATACCACCTAGTACCAGGACTATTATGGCCAACTGTCTCTCTCTGCTGCCCACCCAACTAAACAACTGTAAAATAGAGATAGGGTTACAGCTTACACTAAACAACTGTAAAACAGAGATATGGTTATAGCTTACACTAAACAAATGTAAAACAGAGATATGGTTACAGCTTACACTAAACAACTGTAAAACAGAGATATGGTTATAGCTTACACTAAACAACTGTAAAATAGAGATAGGGTTACAGCTTACAGTAAATTACTATAAAACAGAGATATGGTTACAGCTTACACTAAACAACTGTAAAATAGAGATAGGGTTACAGCTTACAGTAAATTACTATAAAACAGAGATATGGTTACAGCTTACACTAAACAACTGTAAAATAGAGATAGGGTTACAGCTTACAGTAAATTACTATAAAACAGAGATATGGTTACAGCTTACAGTAAATTACTATAAAACAGAGATATGGTTACAGCTTACACTAAACAACTGTTAATAGAGATAGGGTTACAGCTTACAGTAAATTACTATAAAATAGAGATAGGGTTACAGCTTACAGTAAATTACTATAAAACAGAGATATGGTTACAGCTTACAGTAAATTACTATAAAACAGAGATATGGTTACAGCTTACACTAAACAACTGTTAATCGAGATATGGTTACAGCTTACACTAAACAACTTTAAAACAGAGTTATGGTTACAGCTTACACTAAACAACTGTAAAACAGAGATATGGTTACAGCTTACACTAAACAACTGTAAAACAGAGATATGGTTACAGCTTACAGTAAATTACTATAAAACAGAGATATGGTTACAGCTTACACTAAACAACTGTTAATCGAGATATGGTTACAGCTTACACTAAAACAACTGTTAATCGAAATATGGTCACAGCTTACACTAAACAACTGTAAAACAGAGATATGTTTACAGCTTACACGATCATAGCTTTATCATGCAAAGTATTTAGCCTAAAATTAAATTTCCTTATTCAGAATACATAATGCCATCAGGCCTCAAGACCATGAAACAGTCTTAAGTCCAAAATAGTCTTAAGTTTAGACTTAACCAGTCAAACATGATGTTACAAAACGTTAGATCATTTCTGCTTGGCTACCAGGTAAGTCTAAACTAAAGTCGAAGATAAATGTATGATTCTGGAGTCTGGCAATGCTAAAACATTGGACTTCCACTAATTCTAACCTCTTATTTACAACTAAGAATAATAATCTAAATCTAAGAATAGAGTAAAACATTAACATTACATTTTGAATTAATAAATTTATACATGTATCATCAGCTTTCAAAGCTGATACCAGGTAAGATCAGTATTTATTTTTACACTGTAACTTCAATGTATATTTTACAAAATTTATGTTTTACAATAGATAAAATTAGATACCTCTCGAGAAGCCAGCAGTGAGGTCATGAGACACATGTGGGGCGTCCAGAAGAGCTTTAACCTCATGATAAGGAGGGCCATGGCAGTAAAGGCCAACAGTTGGAACAGGTGGTAGACCAACTGTAAGGTAAAGAGGGTATCGTAAAGTAAAGGGGTATATACAAAATACATAATTACTTCTCATTCTACAGGTGGTACACCACCTGTAAGGTAAAGGGGTATATACAAAATACATAATTACTTCTCATTCTACAGGTGGAACACCACCTGTAAGGTAAAGGGGAATATACAAAATACATAATTACTTCTCATTCTACAGGTGGTACAACAGCTGTAAGGTAAAGAGGGTATATACAAAATACATAATTACTTCTCATTCTACAGGTGGTACACAGTAAGGTAAAGGGGATACAAAATACATAATTACTTCTCATTCTACAGGTGGTACAACAGCTGTAAGGTAAAGGGGGTATATACAAAATACATAATTACTTCTCATTCTACAGGTGGTACACCAGCTGTAAGGTAAAGGGGGTATATACAAAATACATAATTACTTCTCATTCTACAGGTGGTACACCAGCTGTAAGGTAAAGGGGTATATACAAAATACATAATTACTTCTCATTCTACAGGTGGTACACCAGCTGTAAGGTAAAGGGGAATATACAAAATACATAATTACTTCTCATTCTACAGGTGGTACACCAGCTGTAAGGTAAAGGGGGTATATACAAAATACATAATTACTTCTCATTCTACAGGTGGTACACCAGCTGTAAGGTAAAGAGGGTATATACAAAATACATAATTACTTCTCATTCTACAGGTGGTACACCAGCTGTAAGGTAAAGGGGGTATATACAAAATACATAATTACTTCTCATTCTACAGGTGGTACACCAGCTGTAAGGTAAAGGGGAATATACAAAATACATAATTACTTCTCATTCTACAGGTGGTACACCAGCTGTAAGGTAAAGGGGAATATACAAAATACATAATTACTTCTCATTCTACAGGTGGTACACCAGCTGTAAGGTAAAGGGGGTATATACAAAATACATAATTACTTCTCATTCTACAGGTGGTAGACCAGCTGTAAGGTAAAGGGGGTATATACAAAATACATAATTACTTCTCATTCTACAGGTGGTAGACCAGCTGTAAGGTAAAGGGGGTATATACAAAATACATAATTACTTCTCATTCTACAGGTGGTACAACAGCTGTAAGGTAAAGGGGGTATACACAAAATACATAATTACTTCTCATTCTACAGGTGGTACAACAGCTGTAAGGTAAAGGGGTATATACAAAATATATAATTACTTCTCATTCTACAGGTGGTACACCAGCTGTAAGGTAAAGGGGGTATACACAAAATACATAATTACTTCTCATTCTACAGGTGGTACACCAGCTGTAAGGTAAAGGGGTATATACAAAATACATAATTACTTCTCATTCTACAGGTGGTACACCACCTGTAAGGTAAAGAGGGTATATACAAAATACATAATTACTTCTCATTCTACAGGTGGTAAACCAGCTGTAAGGTAAAGGGGGTATATACAAAATACATAATTACTTCTCATTCTACAGGTGGTACACCAGCTGTAAGGTAAAGGGGTATATACAAAATACATAATTACTTCTCATTCTACAGGTGGTACACCAGCTGTAAGGTAAAGGGGGTATATACAAAATACATAATTACTTCTCATTCTACAGGTGGTACACCACCTGTAAGGTAAAGGGGGTATATACAAAATACATAATTACTTCTCATTCTACAGGTGGTACAACAGCTGTAAGGTAAAGGGGTATATACAAAATACATAATTACTTCTCATTCTACAGGTGGTACACCAGCTGTAAGGTAAAGGGGGTATATACAAAATACATAATTACTTCTCATTCTACAGGTGGTACACCAGCTGTAAGGTAAAGGGGAATATACAAAATACATAATTACTTCTCATTCTACAGGTGGTACACCAGCTGTAAGGTAAAGGGGAATATACAAAATACATAATTACTTCTCATTCTACAGGTGGTAGACCAGCTGTAAGGTAAAGGGGGTATATACAAAATACATAATTACTTCTCATTCTACAGGTGGTAGACCAGCTGTAAGGTAGAGGGAGTATATACAAAATACATAATTACTTCTCATTCTACAGGTGGTAGACCAGCTGTAAGGTAAAGGGGAATATACAAAATACATAATTACTTCTCATTCTACAGGTGGTACAACAGCTGTAAGGTAAAGGGGTATATACAAAATACATAATTACTTCTCATTCTACAGGTGGTACACCAGCTGTAAGGTAAAGGGGGTATATACAAAATACATAATTACTTCTCATTCTACAGGTGGTACACCAGCTGTAAGGTAAAGGGGAATATACAAAATACATAATTACTTCTCATTCTACAGGTGGTACACCAGCTGTAAGGTAAAGGGGGTATATACAAAATACATAATTACTTCTCATTCTACAGGTGGTACACCAGCTGTAAGGTAAAGAGAGTATATACAAAATACATAATTACTTCTCATTCTACAGGTGGTACACCAGCTGTAAGGTAAAGGGAGTATATACAAAATACATAATTACTTCTCATTCTACAGGTGGTACACCACCTGTAAGGTAAAGGGGTATATACAAAATACATAATTACTTCTCATTCTACAGGTGGTACACCAGCTGTAAGGTAAAGAGAGTATATATAAAATATATAATTACTTCTCATTCTACAGGTGGTACACCAGCTGTAAGGTAAAGGGAGTATAAACAAAATATATAACTAGAACACTGACACGTCAGAAAGGGCCCCGCTATGTGTCTGACGTGCTTAAGTGGAAAAGTAGTATTTTGACAACGAATTCTTCCGTGTTAGCTATATGTTGCTAATAAATAATTAATGTCAACATTAATTGGGAAACCGATGATGGTACATTATTATAATTCTTTGGAAAAAGTCTTCCAAGTATTTAACTTGAATCCTGATTCCAAGCTAACATTACATTAAGAGCATACAATTAACTCAAATACCCCTTTTAAACAAGGTAAACCTCATAGTTTGCTGAAGAAACACATAACAAATGTGAAAGGAAGGGAATAAAGGTCTTGCTCAAATATTTTAATCATGTAAAAGTTTTTTTTCCATAAGAGTTGTATCTGCAAATAAACTCTGTGGAATGGTATATCTTTTCTTTGTCTCTGGAAAAACTTACTTCAGGATAAATTCTGAAAAAATATCAAGTTAGATGAAACTGTTCTAAGTGAATATTGTATACTAGTTTTTAAATGTTAAAATCCAAGATGGCCGATTTTTTAATTTAATTTCAGCCTGAAAAATTACCAAGCAGATCTAGGATGGATGGGGAATCATCATGTAAAATATGGGGAAAATACTCCACTCCCTTCCATCATTAATGTGCAAAAGAAAAAAAACGGACAGACGGACGGACGGACAGGACAGACGGACAGACAAACGGACGGACAACCTGATTACTATAGGGCACCCGCATCTCGATGCGGGGCCCTAATTACATTCTGGTAGACTTATTTCAATTCTTTTTCATTCTATACGCCTTAACATAAATACATGTAACAAACAACTTTCTATATGGCCTGTCTTGGCAACAAAATTCTTTCTTGTTGCCAACATGAATTCTGATTACCTACTTGCTGCTATTTACCAATACGAAAGTCAATTTCTCATGGAGATGTACATAATTATTGTAATTATCATTCTAAAAAATCTCTTGCGAATAAAAATTATGATAAAATTTTCACTACTGTTAACAGCACAGCTTCATAAAATATCTTTATTTGCTGGAACAAGATTAAAGTTCTTTCTTAATTTAATTTCCAGGTCAATTATATTTTCTAGGGCATAGTACTGGAGATCAAGCCCTGTTCATTAGCCAACGAGTTCTGCTGTGTTTAACATAGCTTACCTCTGCATGCGGCTTACTTCTATTGTGACTGAAAATAAAACATTTTAATTTGATTTTAATTTTTTTCTCAATTTATTGGCATGTTACTAAGAGATTTAATATTTTACAAAGATATTTTAATTATATTCAACTTATTACATAAATATGCAGTATATAAATGTCAAAAATTGATGGACAGTTTTAATTTTTGTATTGTTTTTGTTAGTATCACTTGCCAAGTGCAAATAGGTTACTATCAACTTGCAATAAGGTTTTCTTTTCCATTTCAAAAGTGATACGTTTAAATACCATTATTAGTAACTAGAGATGACATTTCTTGTTAGGTTTAAGTGAACTGACATATTAGATCAGTACAGAATATTCCAACAGAATAATAAATCTTCCTGGTAACAAACCTCCCATCATCCTCATTATTATCTGATCCGCTATCCTTATCTGCTGTCCACGATTCATACTCCTTCTTCAGTAACTGAATAACAAACAATACATTTCAATAAACTGTACCAAGAAACCTTAATATGAAGCATCAATGTTCTCTTGAATGTTTAAACAAAGTTACAGTAGAATTCCACTACATTATAAAGATAATGCAGGAATTTATACCTTCAAAACAATGAACATCACACTAATACAACAATTCTATGATCGTGAATGTAAGATAATGACAAATATGTTAGATATTAAACAATTGCTATGTTTAATATATAATATTAAACAATTTTTTAAATACCATATACAAAGTACTTGTAATAAGAACAAAATACAGATGAACTTGTATATCTGAGGATCCTGTTTATCTAGAAGTGCTTTGTATATCATGATGGTGAATGCAGCCTTGAATACTTAGCTTATTTGGAGTTTTACCATTGTCTAATAAATTGACTTCTAAGTTAATGAGACTTTGCTATCATTATGTTCAGTGTTCCTTTATCAACAGTCACTATTAGAAGTATCTGTTAGTTTTTTTTAGATGGATCTATAAATGTTTGTGAGCTGTGAGACATAAATGTGACCGTCTACAATGAAGCGAGTGTATTTTATTTCTTAACATTGTTACCTGGACTACGACAGCCAGCAAAGACACGGCAACAGAAGGGGCCAGTAATGTCTTCAGAACTTTAACTGGTGTCTGAAACAAAGAAAACATGGTATAAATCATTAAAGACAAATTCACAGCTTCTGATTGAGTGGCACATATGGTATTTTAATACAAGCCTGTGATAATTCTTTTGTAAAAGATTACTTCTACAACACTTATTATATCGTGTTTTGGATATCACTGAAAACCTGTGTTCACAAAGTCTTTTGTATTATTCAAGGAAAGAATCTTACATTGGTCAATTTCATGGAATGATGGATTGAGATGCTCTTGAAACAAATTAAACCAAATTCTTTGAAAGTTAATGGTAAATTTGTTTCAAGATGATATTGTCCAACACTAGATATCAATTTTCATTTACATGTATTAGCTTATAAAATTCAAAATATAATCTTGAACTGTGATGAAAAATTAACATATTCATTGTAATTAAACCATTTAAACATAGTGGGATAATTAGGAACACAAAACCTATGTTGTGGATGAAAAACCTCGAAAAAAGGTCAGCCATATTTTAACTTTTTCTTACTCGAGGCACATTAATCTGTCATAGTTAACATGCATAGGTAATTACATCATGATTCACATGTGAAAGACTGACAAGTTCATGTGATATGGAATACAATGTAGATGTTATAAGCATCACACAGTTTTAAAACATTGTTACGTCCATGGAATGGAGGGCATTAATATCAATTCAACTCCTTCTCTGGAAGAGGGGCACTAATTATGGCAAATATGGTATCAAAATTGCATAATACATTAAAACATTTTGATTACCTCTGCTTCCATGAAATCAAACTCCTTTGCACATGTATACAGCATTGTATGAAAGTTTTTGAAGTTTGAAAACTTGCTTCGGAAGATATCTCCTATGTGTGCCTGTAATCAATATAAACTTATCAAAAATATGTATCAATACATGATATGTATGACAGCAATGAACTTGTTACAGTTAAGTATAACTAGATATCAAATCTATCCAACGGTACATTGCATATTGTCTGTGAATGATTCAGGTAAATTATTTTTAGTTCTATAAAAAATATCAGACAGATTCAGGGCTTTGACACTGCCAAATGTGAACTAAAGGGGAAAATAAACAACATTTTGTATATTCAATTGATAATGCACTGAGTAAAACAAGAACTAATAATAAATAAAGAATACAATATCTGCTGTTATTTGAAGAGAAAACATCTAACGTTGTAGAAAATCAATGCCAGTCATAAAAAAAACCCAATAAGGCAGTCTTCATTCTAACATGTAACATTGTCGACTTACATCATCAGCCACATGGAGGATTGACGACAGTGCAATCTTCAGTCCAACTGTACACACAATCAGTAGGATTCCTTGTGTGGCCTTTTGTGAAAAAAAAATAGTTATTAACTCTGAAGAACCACAGATATACTGAACATGTTAAATTACAGTAAGGTTGTTTTTAAATGGTGATAATGGTTTAAACCTGTCAATCTTAGTATTAGTAAACAAATGTGTGGATCAAATTCATATCCCCACTTTAGTGAACAGAAAAACGCATTAATTACAGTCAAAACTTAGTATTTGATGGACCATCCAAACCATTTCAACCTGAAACTTGTTAACTTACCAGTATTAAAACTTTATAATTCAGCTTCTCTAGAAATGATTCCAAACTGACAATAACCTGAAAAAGGAAAATACTATGGTTAAAATCATACAATGCTAAAAATGCTGAACAAAATCATGTCATACGACAAGTCTTTGGTAATTTTACAATTTCTTTTTTAATTTCACGATTACTGTTTCTACAAACTTTAACTTACCAAAACTGTTACAAGGCAGGATGTAAAGAAGGATGTCAGAAGCATTTCATTCCCGAACAAAGCTACGAAACTGCATAAAAGTCCAACCTGAAAATACCACATACAATTTTCATAGAGTGAAGATAAATAAACTGAGAAATTTTAATAAGATAATAATCACCTGCTTTCCTGACCATGTAAATAAAACATTTCGGCTCATTAGGCCAGTTACGGTTGTGACTTTGACCTTGAGTGACTAGTGGACCTATTATAACCTTGACCTTTGGGGATGATCTTGGTTGTCTTTTAAAAATCATATATAAAAGTTAAGGTGGTTGCCTTATTGTTTAGCCCTTGCCCTTATGTAATTCATCAACTGACTTCAAATGTAATGACCGCTTTGTGATTACAATGATACTCACCAGCTGACCAAATAAGATAACCTTGACCTTTTGTGACCCAATGTAACCCAATGCATATGTCGCAAACACGGCCAATGTCTGAGTGAGCAGTGCAAACTGGGCAAACTGTAAACAAAGCAAGCTCTCATTCATACAATTATTGATTTTAAAACCAGCTACACAGATCAATGAGATGCTAGATAGACATACAAACTAAGGGCAGCTTAGTCTTCACCAAAATATGAACTAAGTTACATTTATTGATGACAAAGTGTGTCCTTTCTACATGAGATATATTTTCCTCTTCCATTGAAGCATCTGATGAGAAATAGTGATGACTGTTTAGAAAAAAAGTGATAAAAAAACTTCAATTGTCTAAATCCAAGAGGGCTGCCTGTCACCGTATTGTATTTTCAGCAGTCCAAAACTGCAAAATGCATAAGTAAGTTCCAAAAGAAACCTACGTATGATATTTGATATAGAACCGTACAGTGCTTTCTGCGGAATTGCAATAACAAACTACAACTATCAAAATCCAATATGGTAGTCTATCTGCCATCTTGTTGACTGATTGTTGGTCCCAAAATGCAAGAAAAACAACTAGGGTATTATAGGGGTACCTATATATGAAATACTGTATGTAAGAAAATCTCTTCTGTACTTTCTGAGAAATGGTGGTAAAAAGAATTATTTACAACTGATGGACAGACAGACCATGAACAAATGATTTGAATAGTCCACCATCATCAGTACATTGGAGTTGATTATATAACCTACTACTTACCTGCCAGGACAACATAAAACACACAGTGATGAAGGCTATAAGGCCACTATATCTGTAACATGGAACCCGAGACCTGCAACACATCAAAATCATGGAATATTGAAAAATTGGAATGTTTGAAAAAATAATATGACAAATTTTCATAGTGAATTTTTCTTCTGATTTTTTTCTTTTCCTATTTCTCAAAGTAAATGATTACCCAGGTATCTTGTAATAGTACACTACCATGTTTAAGGTTTTTATCTATGCAATCTATATGAAGTTTTAAAACAAATAAAAACATTAAATGACCTGTAAGTAAACTTACTTGATGACATGTGTAACCAATAACATCTGCACCACTAAAAAGGGATAGGCAAAGCTTTCTCTCAATGGCGGCGTCCACATACATCTGGTGGACTGTCAAAACAGGTCAGACATTTATCTAAAAGATTTCCACTTTAGTTATATATATCTTACATTAACATTTATTTAATTTCTTGTTTCATTTCTTTTCTATGCTATTAAAATGACAATGCAATATGTAAATGAATACTGTCCAATGTTTTCCGTAAGTGATAATGTGCCTATACTACACATATCGGGTAAACTATAATATTCTCATAATAATTGAATTATTCCTATTCATAGCATGCTAGAATCAGATATCAACAAAGAGGACACTATTAAACGTTTTAGGTTGAATAATGTTTTATGCAGTATAATTTTTAACCTTTTTTTAAAAAAAGATTACTTCCATTAAGATTCAAAGGGAAGTAACCCTATATTAACAGTTTTAAATCCTGAATACAGACACCTGGTTACTGTATATTAAGATAACATGTAACTTGTAAGATCAATACAAATAAACCAGTAATGACAATGCTTTAACCAATGATTTTGAAAATAATAATTCCAAACATCTTTTTATTAAGATAATAAACTAAAATCAATTTTACAAGTGCACCATAAGATTTACAAATTAATACAATTTAAAATATGGGCAAGTCTTACCTCACCATGGTTATAGAAGAAGCTTGCAACAGTCAAAACTCCTCCAAACACACTTCCACTGCAACAACAAGTGTAAATCAAGGTAAAGCCATATCATAACTAATTTAAATCAATTGTGCAGAAAGTGAAATGATAATGAATACAATTCTCTCCATTTTCTTTCCAAGACTCTGGTTTAACTAGATCAATTACATAAAATTTATGCCAATTTTCTAACATTTAGACAATATTTGCACACTAAACTTGGCTTTCTCTCATGGTTTAACTAAACAATACCACTTACCTCTGAGTGAAGACAAAAGGTAGTGATAGTATATCTAACTTACCTTAAGTAGGTACCAAAGAGGAAGAAAACACTCATCATAACACCATTGAGGAAAAATACATTCTCTATGTAGAAATAAGATGGTTCTCCAAGACCTGAAACAGTAAGTAAAAAATAAATACAACAGGCCTTAAAATAATAGCTTCATTCTCCCAAATTCAGGAAACCAATTGTGGATAGATAAACAGATAGACAGACAGATGTAAGGACAGGTAGACAGACAAAACGTATGGTCCTATTAATGCCAGAATGTGGGCTACAGAAGCAATAAACCCAAAGGTAAAACAAGAAATAAATCAGAGGTAGATTGAGTTTACCTTCACAGCTCTGTACGGGTGTTTTACCCTCTCCTCTATTCACAGTCCAGCACTGCTTCGTAGGTTTATTGAGACCAGCCCAGAAACTCTCATAGGCCCGATATCCTATAGCCAATACAGCCTGTAGACAATAAAAGGATAAAGCAGGTCAGATCAATTACTAATCCATCAATATCAGTGTCAATGTGAGTCTAAAAGTTTCTTGTTAATTTTTCAGACTCTCAGAGCATTGGAAATGGTATCAGTGTTTAAAAAAATGTTTCCTAACTAAGAATTACCTTCATAAAAACCTTGAGATTCTTTCATACTATTGATGTCCCCAATAAATACTTTAAAGCTGCATGCTTACCTCTGGGTATAAGTTGAAGCGTTTCAGGGTGTTGATGGTAAGAGGATATTCAGTAATATTGTCATACATGATCTGATTCAATCCTGTGAAGAATGTTTTACTCTCTATCATAGTCTTGTAGTAGGAATAATATAGACCCTGAAATCAAATATTGAAAGATAAATACACATGATCCTGACCATGAGCATGACACATTACCTCTCCTCTCTAGGACATATGGATTTCAATACATAATAAAGTAAAAATATTATTAAAGCAAACTCTGTAGACTAAAACAAGCAAGAAGACCTACACATACATATGCATGGTGATGTTATGACTGCAGCAATAAACTTTATTTTTTAATGTAAATGATGAAAATCTGAAACAAATCAGTCATAAAATAGAACGGTAAGCCAACGGCTTCTAATCTTATTTGAGGCCATGGCAACCAAAACATTTCCTCCATTTTGTTTCCATATATATAGTAATCATTATAAATGCATGAGATTTGTTAAATTATAGACATCCATATTTGTTATCTTTGGAATAACATTGGCTATATCATTCCATAAATTAATGATTCTGGAATACTGGAATCACTCATGCAAACATTTGTAGACTTGGCAGGGAGCTTTTAGCATAAGTTTTAATAAATATATTATAATTAAAAATATGTTTACCTGTAAGTTTGTTGTTTAAAGTATCTAGACTGAAGTCGTTGGCATGTATTAATTTTAAAGTGGTGTAGTTTTCATACTGAATTTGAAAGACTCCTTTCAGAATATTTTGGTTAGTGCTATGATCTTCAAGATTACAAACATACCATTTCTGTGCGGAAAGCAAGCTCCCTCTCCAAAGTTGACAAATGAGAAAAATGGCGGTCCCTCTCAAACATTCCAGCTATGTGATTTCTGTCAATAAAAACAGATTCATTTATTATCTTTTACAAGGAAATAACAACAAAAAAAACACAATATATCTAAACAAATATTAAGTTTTCTGATATGTGGAAAAACATTGTGTAAAATAGATTTTTTTTAAGTTAAACATTTCTCCATGACAATAACTTTGAGCAAAGTACAAAATGTTTACCCTACCAATGCAAATCATTGAAATTCTTCCCTTCATTTCATTGTGTGATTTAAATTTAATGGGAGCTAATTAAGCTTATTAGCAGACTCACACGATCAATATACAGGTGTATTTGATATTGTTATTACACATGTGAATTTCTGAAATTTTTGGATTTATGAAAAAATACGAAACAGTTAACATGAAACTGGTCCATCTTTTATAATCAATAAATATATATACAATGTATACTATTATAATAATAAACAGTAAACAGTTGATATTTACCTATGTGCCACACCAATCACAGCAGCTGTAAACATACAAGTTCATTAGTAAGCAGTGCATATTTCTGTTTGATTTATCAAACATTATTTTGGTGATTAATTTCCAATGGCAAGTTATCTTGCAGTCAAACATTTTTTGTCTCCAAAACATCTGATTATACATTTTTTTTGTAACAATAGATATTTAATCGTTATGACAGTAATTTGCATCTCCAAACATCTATAATTATACATTTTTTTTTACAATAGATTTTTAATCGTTATGACAGTAATTTGCATTTCGTTGCTAAAAAGGAATACAGAACTCTAGGACAAGTAGCGATTTAAAGGATATACCTCTATTTCCCCTATTGGGCCCCGCCCCTCCTGCCCCCGGGGGGTCAGAGCCAAAATTTAAAACAAGTTCTGTTCCGCTTCCAACCAGGATGTTTGTGGCCAAATTTGGTTACAATTCATGTAGACCTGTATGACTAGTAGCGATTTAAAGGATTTACCTCTATTTCCCCTATTGGGCCCCGCCCCTCCTGCCCCCGGGGACCAGAGCCAAAATTTATACAAGCTCTGTTCCCCTTCCCCCAGGATGTTTGTGGCCAAATTTGGTTACATTCCATTCAGAACTCTATGACTAGTAGCGATTTAAAGGATTTACCTCTATTTCCCCTATTGGGCCCCGCCCCTCCTGCCTCTGGGGAATCAGAGCCAAAATTTATACAAGTTCTGTTCCCCTTCCCCCAAGGATGTTTGTGGCTAATTTTGGTTACAATCCATGCAGAACTCTAGGACAAGTAGCGATTTAAAGAATTTACCTCTATTTCCCCTATTGGGCCCCAACCGTCCTGCCCCCGGGGGGTCAGAGCCAAAATTTATACAAGTTCTGTTCTCCTACCCCCAAGGATGTTTATGGCTAATTTTGGTTACAATCCATGCAGAACTCTATGACTAGTAGCGATTTAAAGGATTTACCTCTATTTCCCCTATTGGGCCCCGCCCCTCCTGCCCCCGGGGGGTCAGAGCCAAAATTCATACAAGTTCTATTCCCCCTCCCCCAAGGATGTTTGTGGACAAATTTGGTTACATTCCATGCAGAACTCTATGACTAGTAGCGATTTAAAGGATTTACCTCTATTTCCCCTATTGGGCCCCGCCCCTCCTGCCCCCGGGGACCAGAGCCAAAATTTATACAAGCTCTGTTCCCCTTCCCCCAGGATGTTTGTGGCCAAATTTGGTTACATTCCATTCAGAACTCTATGACTAGTAGCGATTTAAAGGATTTACCTCTATTTCCCCTATTGGGCCCCGCCCCTCCTGCCTCTGGGGAATCAGAGCCAAAATTTATACAAGTTCTGTTCCCCTTCCCCCAAGGATGTTTGTGGCTAATTTTGGTTACAATCCATGCAGAACTCTAGGACAAGTAGCGATTTAAAGGATTTACCTCTATTTCCCCTATTGGACCCCAACCGTCCTGCCCCCGGGGGGTCAGAGCCAAAATTTACGCAAGTTCTGTTCTCCTACCCCCAAGGATGTTTGTGGCTAATTTTGGTTACAATCCATACAGAACTCTATGACTAGTAGCGATTTAAAGGATTTACCTCTATTTCCCCTATTGGGTCCCGCCCCTCCTGCCCCCGGGGGACCAGAGCCAAAATTTATACAAGTTCTGTTCCCCCTCCCCCAAGGATGTTTGTGGCCAAATTTGGTTACATTCCATGCAGAACTCTAGGACAAGTAGCGATTTAAAGGATTTACCTGTATTTCCCCTATTGGGCCCCGCCCCTCCTGCCCCGGGGGGTCAGAGCCAAAATTTATACAAGTTCTGTTCCCCCTCCCCCAAGGATGTTTGTGGCCAAATTTGGTTACATTCCATGCAGAACTCTAGGACAAGTAGCGATTTAAAGGATTTACCTCTATTTCCCCTATTGGGCCCCGCCCCTCCTGCCCCCGGGGGGTCAGAGCCAAAATTTATACAAGTTCTGTTCCCCCTCCCCCAAGGATGTTTGTGGCCAAATTTGGTTACATTCCATGCAGAACTCTAGGACAAGTAGCGATTTAAAGGATTTACCTCTATTTCCCCTATTGGGCCCCGCCTCTCCTGCCCCCGGGGGGTCAGAGCCAAAATTTATACAAATTCTGTTTCCCCTCCCCCAAGGATGTTTGTGGCTAAATTTGGTTACATTCCATGCAGAATTCTAGGACAAGTAGCGATTTAAAGGATTTACCTCTATTTCCCCTATTGGGCCCCGCCCCTCCTGCCCCCGAGGGGTCAGAGCCAAAATTTATACAAGTTCTGTTCCCCCTCCCCCAAGGATGTTTGTGGCTAATTTTTGGTTACAATCCATGCAGAACTCTATGACTAGTAGCGATTTAAAGGATTTACCTCTATTTCCCCTATTGGGGCCCCGCCCCTCCTGCCCCCGGGGGACCAGAGCCAAAATTTATACAAGTTCTGTTCCCCCTCCCCCAAGGATGTTTGTGGCCAAATTTGGTTACAATCCATGCAGAACTCTATGACTAGTAGCGATTTAAAGGAAATGTTGACGGACGGACGGACGGACGGACGGACGGACGACGGACGCCGCGCCATGACATAAGCTCACCGGCCCTTCGGGCCAGATGAGCTAATAAATGGGTTCTATACAACATTGATGGATATCTTACCTTAAAGAGAAATAATTTATCTTTCCATTGAGTGCTTGATGAACAAAATTGGCCAAGTATTGACGAAGTTATGGCTTGATGAATCGGGAAATTTACGAAAAATATGCTAGGTAGACATTTCCCTGTCCGGTCGAAATGTCGTCTCGGCTCTAATGGGCACCTCAAAAACCAAGCCAAAATCACAAAAACTACTCTTGTGGTGGTAAACAGTATCCATAACTGAGTTCATGCACAATCTCCTTTGGAGGTGTCATGACCCGTACTTTGTAGAAACTCCATTTAAACATCGTGTAGCTCACTTACTTTAACCGTCACCGCCATGTTCATTTGTTTTTCGGAACGCTTCTCGAGTTTACCGACAAGCACAACATAACATAATTTGCATAATGTAGTCACGATATTTAAAGTCGAGAAGCGTTCCGAGAGAAAAATGAACATGGCGGTGACTGTTAAAGTAAGTGAGCTACACGATGTTTAAATGGAGTTTCTACAAAGTACGGGTCATGACACCTCCAAAAGAGATTGTGGATGAACTCAGTTATGGATACTGTTTACCACAAGAAGAGTAGATTTTGTGATTTTGGCTTGGTTTTGAGGTGCCCATTAGAGCCGAGACGACATTTCGACCAGACAGGGAAATGTCTACCTAGCATATTTTTCGTAAATTTTCCGATTCATCAAGCCGTAACTTCGTCAATACTTGGCCAGTTTTGTTCATCAAGCACTCAATGGAAAGATAAATTATTTCTCTTTAAGGTAAGATATCCGTCAATGTTGTATAGAACCCATTTATTAAAATAATCACGGTTTTAAAAAAATAGGTCCGTTTTTCTCGACCGCCGAGTTCACACCCTTGATACTATAATATATATATATATATATGTATACTATTGGTCAAAATTTTTCGTGCCAGGTCCCTGTGAAAAGGAATACAAATCTACAGGGTTGGGGTAATTAAAAATGTAATTGTAATTAATTGCAATTAATTACATTTTTTCAAGTAATTGAAAGTTATTTGTAATTAAGAAATATTTCAATTACATGTAATTGTAATAAATTACATTGTAAAAAATGTGTAATTAACAATTACATTTCAATTACTTTTCAATTACATATACATATATATTTACTAATGTCTAATACTAAGATGTAAAACATGTATTTGGCTAGATAGAAATTTAAACAGGTAACATATGTGAGGCAGTGACCATAGTAGACAAGTACACTTGTATCTGTTTTACCTGTAGTTTACCACACCGGCAATATACAGGTGTGAGATGTGAACACATCGCATGTGATTACAACTCACAAAGGTCTTGCTTAAATAACATCTGTTGATCACTAATTAGCATATCTAATGAAGGCAAAAATATAGATGATAGCTCAGATTAGTCTTCAGTCGCCCCCTGCCAAGAAAATTTAAAACAGAAGACTTTTTCAGTTTTCTTCCCAATACACCCTCACGAAAGAGACACAACTCAGGTCTCAAATCCAATGAAGTAGACATCTACACGGGTACATTGGTGAATATTGCACAGAGAAATGTTGTGACCCATTAAAGTTCTGGAAAGATAATTCTTGCAGATTTCCAAATTTGTCTATTTTAGCTAGCAAGTACTTACATGTAGCTACACCAGCCACTTCAGCTCCAGTAGAGAGATTGTTTAGTGTTGCTGGCAAAGTATATCGACTAGACAGAAAACAGACTGTCTGATGATAATTTTCAAACTCTGCATGATGAATACAATAAAATACAATTCAAAAATATGAATACGGTACCAGGTATTCATATTTTTGAATTGCATTTTATCATCATCAGTGTATGAAAAGTTTTAAATGTATATTTTTATTGGACCTAGTTTTATTGGACCTAGGTCCAATAAAAATGTATGTGTAAAACTAATACACCCTACCAATACTCAATTGTAACTTGCGGTTTATATGAAGCATGTGTTCTATCAAAATTTACTGATAGTGACTTTTTAAGGCAATTGTGTATAAATTATTAAAAATAAACATATTAAGAAAATGTAATGTGTAATTGTAATTATTACTTTTTTAATGTAATTGTAATTGTCATTTTTGAAGCCCATTGAAATCAAATTTAGATTCAATTCAATACAAAAATCAAATGTTCTGTCGGCTACAACTTCTGGAACAATAGTAGAATTGATCATTTACCATTACTGATGATTATGAATGAAGAAATAGTTCATTGAATGAAGTTTTGGGATGTGTCTAAATCAGAACGAGAACATAGTCTGGAGTTTGGAATTAAAAAATCTGGATTTCAGGTTGATTCACCTACAACATTTCTGTAGCAACAAACATATTTTGCAAGGACTTTTCAAGGCCAAACTCTTTATTTAAGAACTTTCAATGCCAACACATAAAATCAAGGGCTTTTCAAGGCCTGTTATAACCACCATGAATACCATATATAAGCTTCTGAAATCTAAAGTTTACTTTTTTTTTAAATTGCTATCTTGACTGACAAGGAATTGCTTTTGATAGATATATGATGAAAGTTTGTATTTAATACATATATATATGCCACAGGAATTTGACATTCTATCAATAATATCTGAGATTTAATAGTATAGGCTACCAGAGATTATAGCATTAATATCTAAAAAAAACACCTATAGTATATATGACAGAGAGGGACTTTCAAAATGGCTGCTCAAAGTAGCAATGGAACAAGACATCGTTTACAAAATGGGATGGTTCTTTGTTTTTAATACACATCACTACATAATATATGTGCATATGGAAAGAAAAATATCTCCACTAGCGATGTGTGCCAGTATGGGAACCACTGGAGTTGGATTATTTCTGTAATCGACCTTTACAAGAGTTAGGTCAACCTGACTTAATTTTTCCAGAATAAAGTTTAGAAGGCTCGAGCAGGGATTCCGACAAGAGAAATCTATCAAGCATCCAAATATAAAAGAGTCTCGAGGAGGAATCTCAATAGGGATAGGAAAAGGATAGAATGTAAATATATGAATAAAAAATAAACAGATATCTAGTTCTAAATATAAAAGACCACTCATTTTATCACATATGGTCAGTAATATAATGCTTAACCCTAATGCTACTTTCACACTTGGGCCGTTTTCGATTATACGGTTTGACTGGTTGGACCTTGTTGTTCGTTTATTAAAGGGACAATTCACTCAGGCTAATTCTTTTACATAACCAAGAAGCAAAAATGGCATAAATGTATTGTTCTATATTTCTTATGAAACATTTAACACAATATAATATTGACAAATTCCACGTCATTGTTAAGTATTTTAATTGATATCGTTGTAATTACAAATTGTTGATCAATACGATTAAGCATGTACAGTATGTACTCTGTACCCATACCTGAGCCAAAGTCACGTACGCTAAACAAATGAACTACATAACCACTGAGAAGGTAATAAAATGATTTTTAGGCAAGACAATTCACCTAATAAGGTAAACCACTACTGTCAGAGCGATTTGAGCACTTCTAGACAAAAGTTGCATTACTCTACGAGATAGGGACAGGGTTCGGCATACAAGATGTTCGACCACAATGTGTAATGGCAGACAGCGAGCCAGTTTGAAAGTTTCACACGCATTTCACCACCAAGGGCTTTTCTAGCATATCACAGTAAAACCGACTGATCTAATTTCCATTAGAACTGGGTTTTTCTCCATATATGTACAAATTTTATTGTTCTCTTAGATTGAATTGTCCCTTTAATTAAAGACGGACCTGATGATTTTATATTGTTTTCAGACGAGCCTTGACAAAGCCCTCATAGGCCTGTATCAAAAACTGCAGGTTCGTAAGGTTTTATACTTGAAATAATTACTTTAACCAACAGTCGAACCAGTTGTTCCGAATAAACGAAAAGGGACCAGGTGTTTCCACTACTCCCATAACATGAGAGTCGACTGGTCAGCCGTTTTTTTATCGGACGTTGTTTTGCTGACTGTCGACTCTCATTTCCGAAGGCCTATTTCTTTGATGCAGCTTCCGACGTCAGATGAAGGCGGAAGGAAAAGTGCAATAATATCAATATTTCTTGCTCTAACAGTGATAACATTGATGTGTACTTACAGTTTAGGTATTAATTATCCCATTTATCTAGGAAACCCATAATTTGTGGCCTCATAAAATAGTATTTTAGCGGATTAGATATGATGAATCCCTTCTGTAACATTTTGACCTAGTTTTAAATATGGCGGCTGGTTACTACAAAAAACGGAACGTGAATTCAAGCGGGCAGAATGCAAGTAAAAGTAAAGGCAGATCAAGCGTTTTGGGGACTTTGCAATTCGTTTTTTCTATTTACCGGGCGGATCGCTTTCATCATGAAGTTTTGTCTGGGTCATGAAAGTTTACGTTAGGAGATGTAAATATTTGTTTTAAATGGATTTTACGGCTGATTTTGTCAAAAAAATTGTTGATTTATGAAAAAGAGGTAGGTATTTGACATTGATGACGATTTAAATTTGATTTAAACGTTTTATATTGTCACAATCCAAACTTTGAAAATGTTACCCTCAGCATCGGGTAAATGGCCTATCGGAAGTTAGAGGTTAGACACGACGTAATGTTCCAAAAGTGTCTCGTCGTGCTATACCTCTAACATTGTTGGAGTAGTGTTTCCACCAGTTTAATCCCCACACTATAAGGATACTACCATTGTATTATGGGTGCTATACCGTGCTTAGTTTCAGAGAAGAAGTCGTTTATATGGAAATAGCCAAATTGGCCACTTTCGACCCCGCCCCTCAGGCCCCCTGGGGGTCAGCCCCATCATTTGCACAATTTTGAATCCCCACCCTATAAAGATGCTACCATTGCATTATGGGTGCTATACCATGCTTAGTTTCAGAGAAGAAGTCGTTTATATGGAAATAGCCAAATTGGCCCCTTTTGACCCTGCCCCTCAGGCCCCCGGGGGGTCAGCCCCATCATTTGTACAATTTTGAATCCCCATCCTATAAGGATGCTACCATTGCATTATGGGTGCTATCCCATGCTTGGTTTCAGAGAAGAAGTCGTTTATATGGAAATAGCCAAATTGAACCCTTTTGACCCCGCCCCTCAGGCCCCCCGGGGGTCAGCCACATCATTTGTACAATTTTGAATCCCCAACCTATAAAGATACTACCATTGCATTATGAGTGCTATCTCATGCTTAGTTTCAGAGAAGAAGTCGTTTATATGGAAATAGCCAAATTGACCCCATTTGACCCCGCCCCTCAGGCCCCCGGGGGGTCAGCCCCATCATTTGTACAATTTTGAATCCCCACCCTATAAGGATGCTACCATTGCATTATGGGTGCTATCCAATGCTTGGTTTCAGAGAAGAAGTCGTTTATATGGAAATAGCCAAATTGACCCCATTTGACCCCGCCCCTCAGGCCCCCGGGGGGTCAGCCACATCATTTGTACAATTTTTAATCCCTACCCTATAACGATACTACCATTGCATTATGAGTGCTATCTCATGCTTAGTTTCAGAGAAGAAGTCGTTTATATGGAAATAGCCAAATTGACCCCATTTGACCCCGCCCCTCAGGCCCCCGGGGGGTCAGCCCCATCATTTGTACAATTTTGAATCCCCACCCTATAAGGATGCTACCATTGCATTATGGGTGCTATCCCATGCTTGGTTTCAGAGAAGAAGTCGTTTATATGGAAATAGCCAAATTGACCCCATTTGACCCCGCCCCTCAGGCCCCCGGGGGGTCAGCCCCATCATTTGTACAATTTTGAATCCCCACCCTATAAGGATGCTACCATTGCATTATGGGTGCTATCCCATGCTTGGTTTCAGAGAAGAAGTCGTTTATATGGAAATAGCCAAATTGACCCCATTTGACCCCGCCCCTCAGGCCCCCGGGGGGTCAGCCACATCATTTGTACAATTTTTAATCCCTACCCTATAACGATACTACCATTGCATTATGAGTGCTATCTCATGCTTAGTTTCAGAGAAGAAGTCATTTATATGGAAATAGCCAAATTGACCCCATTTGACCCCGCCCCTCAGGCCCCCGGGGGGTCAGCCCCATCATTTGTACAATTTTGAATCCCCACCCTATAAGGATGCTACCATTGCATTATGGGTGCTATACCATGCTTAGTTTCAGAGAAGAAGTCGTTTATATGGAAATAGCCAAATTGACCCCATTTGACCCCGCCCCTCAGGCCCCCGGGGGGTCAGCCACATCATTTGTACAATTTTTAATCCCTACCCTATAACGATACTACCATTGCATTATGAGTGCTATCTCATGCTTAGTTTCAGAGAAGAAGTCGTTTATATGGAAATAGCCAAATTGACCCCTTTTGACCCCGCCCCTCAGGCCCCCGGGGGGTCAGCCCCATCATTTGCACAATTTTGAATCCCCACCCTATAAAGATGCTACCATTGCATTATGGGTGCTATACCATGCTTAGTTTCAGAGAAGAAGTCGTTTATATGGAAATAGCCAAATTGGCCCCTTTTGACCCCGCCCCTCAGGCCCCCTGGGGGTCAGCCCCATCATTTGTACAATTTTGAATCCCCATCCTATAAGGATGCTACCATTGCATTATGGGTGCTATCCCATGCTTGGTTTCAGAGAAGAAGTCGTTTATATGGAAATAGCCAAATTGAACCCTTTTGACCCCGCCCCTCAGGCCCCCCGGGGGTCAGCCACATCATTTGTACAATTTTGAATCCCCAACCTATAAAGATACTACCATTGCATTATGAGTGCTATCTCATGCTTAGTTTCAGAGAAGAAGTCGTTTATATGGAAATAGCCAAATTGACCCCATTTGACCCCGCCCCTCAGGCCCCCGGGGGGTCAGCCCCATCATTTGTACAATTTTGAATCCCCACCCTATAAGGATGCTACCATTGCATTATGGGTGCTATCCCATGCTTGGTTTCAGAGAAGAAGTCGTTTATATGGAAATAGCCAAATTGACCCCTTTTGACCCCGCCCCTCAGGCCCCCGGGGGGTCAGCCACATCATTTGTACAATTTTTAATCCCTACCCTATAACGATACTACCATTGCATTATGAGTGCTATCTCATGCTTAGTTTCAGAGAAGAAGTCGTTTATATGGAAATAGCCAAATTGACCCCATTTGACCCCGCCCCTCAGGCCCCCGGGGGGTCAGCCCCATCATTTGTACAATTTTGAATCCCCACCCTATAAGGATGCTACCATTGCATTATGGGTGCTATCCCATGCTTGGTTTCAGAGAAGAAGTCGTTTATATGGAAATAGCCAAATTGACCCCATTTGACCCCGCCCCTCAGGCCCCCGGGGGGTCAGCCCCATCATTTGTACAATTTTGAATCCCCACCCTATAAGGATGCTACCATTGCATTATGGGTGCTATCCCATGCTTGGTTTCAGAGAAGAAGTCGTTTATATGGAAATAGCCAAATTGACCCCTTTTGACCCCGCCCCTCAGGCCCCCGGGGGGTCAGCCACATCATTTGTACAATTTTTAATCCCTACCCTATAACGATACTACCATTGCATTATGAGTGCTATCTCATGCTTAGTTTCAGAGAAGAAGTCGTTTATATGGAAATAGCCAAATTGACCCCATTTGACCCCGCCCCTCAGGCCCCCGGGGGGTCAGCCACATCATTTGTACAATTTTTAATCCCCACCCTATAAGGATGCTACCATTGCATTATGGGTGCTATCCCATGCTTGGTTTCAGAGAAGAAGTCGTTTATATGGAAATAGCCAAATTGACCCCTTTTGACCCCGCCCCTCAGGCCCCCGGGGGGTCAGCCCCATCATTTGTACAATTTTGAATCCCCACCCTATAAGGATGCTACCATTGCATTATGGGTGCTATCCCATGCTTGGTTTCAGAGAAGAAGTCGTTTATATGGAAATAGCCAAATTGACCCCTTTTGACCCCGCCCCTCAGGCCCCCGGGGGGTCAGCCACATCATTTGTACAATTTTTAATCCCTACCCTATAACGATACTACCATTGCATTATGAGTGCTATCTCATGCTTAGTTTCAGAGAAGAAGTCGTTTATATGGAAATAGCCAAATTGACCCCATTTGACCCCGCCCCTCAGGCCCCCGGGGGGTCAGCCACATCATTTGTACAATTTTGAATCCCCACCCTATAAGGATGCTACCATTGCATTATGGGTGCTATCCCATGCTTGGTTTCAGAGAAGAAGTCGTTTATATGGAAATAGCCAAATTGACCCCATTTGACCCCGCCCCTCAGGCCCCCGGGGGGTCAGCCCCATCATTTGTACAATTTTGAATCCCCACCCAATAAGGATGCTACCATTGCATTATGGGTGCTATCCCATGCTTGGTTTCAGAGAAGAAGTCGTTTATATGGAAATAGCCAAATTGACCCCTTTTGGCCCCGCCTCTCAGGCCCCTGGGGGGTCAGCCCCATCATTTGTACAATTTTCAGTTAGTAGCCCATAAGGATGCTACCAGTCAAATTTTGTTGAAATCCGACCAGCGGTTATGGAGAAGAAGTCGATTGTTGACGGACGGACGGACGGACGGACGACGGACGACGGACGACGGACGACGGACGACGGACGACGGACGCCGGACGCCACGGTATGGCATAAGCTCACCTTGGTCCTTCGGACCAGGTGAGCTAAAAATGGCAAATTAATAGCAATATAATTTGTCAGATCAGCAGTGCAGGAAAATGTTTTCGTGAAAATACAAATGTACGTTAATTTTAACAACTATATAACTTGCAATATTTACTAATTTTCGGACTAACGGGCCTTCGGACTATTGGGCCTTCTGACTAAAGGGCCTTCGGACTATAGGACCTTCGGACTAACGGGCCTTCAGACTATTAGGCCGTAGGGATATAAGGGTATCATCATTAATATATTCTTGGTCCCAGTGTTTCTTTGGGTACATTTTTTGGAATTCTGTCACTCTCATCTATAATCTTGTGTTCTGGACTATATGTATATATACAGAGGCAGAGTTCTAAGTTATAACTTTTTTTCCTGACTAGAAAGATTATCCACTTTCGGTAAGTAACTGCACTGGTGTACATCATAGGATCCAAAAACAATTCATTCTATCAGGGACAATGGCCAACGTCATGTAAATCCCTTTGTCAATATACACATTACTGGTATCAATACACCTAAATTACCTGAATAATCAAATTTGTCAATCTTTCCTTTGATTGTGCTTGGATCTCTGACAGGTTCAAACTCTATCTTTTCCTGGCAACCAAGTTTCCTGTCGATGGTAATATTTCTTGTTTGTAGTGCAGCTGGTATGCTGTCTGATCAATGGAAAAAACATCTCAGATTAATCATGTACTTACGATTACAAAAAAATGGTCAATGGTAAGAATTTCCACATGCCTCATTGGGATGCTATACAATGCAATTTCACACAAGTCTTTATTAATACATTTACATGTATTTGTAACTGTAAATGATCCAAAACTTGAAAGTAAAACCGCAATCAAGGAGACCAAGGCCAGAATAACCTATACCCCCTTCCCTTTTGTGACATCACTCGATAAAAGGTGGAGGTATCTTGTTCTGATGTAGATAAGGATAATTGCAACCAAGTTTTGTTGTGAAGTCCCTAGTTCAGAAGGTGTATTTGGTTCATTGGTTGACCATTTTGTAACAATTGGACATATAACAAAATGTGTGGTTCATGAAAATTATTCCATCATCAATTTTTCTTTAAAATCCCTTTGGTAGTTTAGGAGGAATAGTCATTTAATTATTTTCTATATATGAATAGTCATTTAATCATTGTCTACAGATGCACAGACAGACAGATGGACGGACAGACAGACCTCATTCCAGTAATACCTCCATAACTTTGTTGCCGGGTAATGGAGGGGCAGCTGTACATAATCAGGTCTTTATCAGATAATGTCCCCAATTATCTTGGGGAAATAATCCGTTCAAATTATCTCTCATTTTACCCAGAAAGCTATTTCCTAATAATTCAATAATATAACCAATTCACAAGTTTGGTTATTGAAAAGTTATGAAAATATCTTAACATGTGAATTTGTTTCTCCAACATAAAATAATTCAAGAGTATTTTAATTATTGAGAATATACATTTCCTGCATGTATTATACATGTTTTTTTAACAATAATACAAGAGGTCCAGAGGGCCTGTAGCACTCACCAGGTTTTTAATGCGAAGTAATGTTCTGAAAACCTGATCATTGCATTGTTTTTCTTCTGAAGAATTTTAAAGAGTACTCTATTTCCCCTATTGGGCTCTACTCTTTCTGCTATCGGGGCCGAAGTCAGAGCCAAATATTATACAAACTTGGTTCTGCTTCCCCAGATGATGATTTTGGCTAAATTTTGTGACAATCCATGCAGAATGCTATGTCTATAAGTAGAGATTTAAAGGATTTATCACTATTTCCCCTATTGGGCCCCGCCCCTCCTGCACACGAAAAAACTGAAATTGTCCAGCTTATCATACTGGCGTATGCATGGGATCATGATTGAAGTGTTCAAAATGATTTCTGGATTATATCATTATATATATATAAATACTCAAAAAACTCTACCCCCAACATTCAATATCTACATTAAGGAAAAACTATTTTACTGTACGAACAGTCAGAATTTGGAACTCTCTATATAGCTACCAGAATCTGTTATAACATCACCTAATATAGACTATTTAAAAAAAATAATACACAAATTCTGGAAAAACCAAGATCTCCACTATAGTTACAGAGCAGAGTTATCATTATGAACTGGGTTAACCATAAAAAAATTAACACCTTAAAATTCTATATAGATTTTTACCTGCAATGCTAGTCTACATGTACATTACATATCATGTATGTATTTATTGTATGATTATGAGTCCAGAGTAGAGGACCTCAATCCTGTACTGGAAAATAAACTTAACTTAAACTGAACTTGAAGCAAAATTCGAAGCTCAAACATTTCAATGGTGGTCATCGTGTAAAATATGTAACTTTTGTCAGGTCCGGTAGCACGCTAAATCTGGCTATATAGCTAGATTTGACTATATAGCCAAATCTGACAACACGTTATAGTGGACAAATGTAAACAAACAGGTGAGGTCTGGTCACATTTTTCTCTTGCAGGATGAAAGCATGGATGACGAAACATGTAAGTCGGTGATATGAATAATGTTTGCCTACTTGTTCATTTACAGGCAACTTTTTAAAATTCCATCCTTGCAATTATTCAGTATTAATTTATCACTATTCCCCGGTAACAAAACTATAGCGAGGTGATCCAATATGGCGTCGTTCTGTCGTCTGCAGATAAGCATCCACCTGATGAAGATTCGGGCCACAGGTGCGCTTGGAGCATGCAGATCCTGTGCAAATTGATCATGTGCAAAAAAGGCTGTAGTCGGCTCATAAACAGCAAGATAGGCCTATGTGGCATATTTCAAAAGGGAAATTTGGATTTTATATCTTTTTCATCAGAACATGAGGATGAATGGGTGCGAGTACCAAAAAATGCAACGACTTATTTTTAAAAATTCACCAGAAATGACGAAAATATTTTGTTTTGCCGATTCTCAAGATTCGTCATTCAATTTTCGATCAGTACGCTGATTTTGTGACCAGGTATGTCACTTTTACATTTGTCCACTATACGTGTAGTCAGATTTGGCTATATAGTCAAACCTAGCTATATAGCTAGATTTAGCGTGCTACCAGATCTGTTTGTAGCTGAAGAAAAATACTAAATCGTCTGCTCCTGTTTTTGATAGTGAAAAATTACCATTTGTCAGCTGTGGAGCACCTTTAAACAATCTCGTTCTGAGGTAATTATCCTAACTAAGGGTTATTAGAAGACAATTTCAGATGACTATGAGAAATAGAACGGCGCGCCTTCGGCTTGCTGTTCTATTTCCCATAGTCATCCGATATTGCCATCTAACTCCAACTTACATTTTTTACATGTACATGCAGCTGCGCACTTCTGAGTCTTTGCCTTTAATTCATAATATAATTTTAGGCAAAGCCTATCTGAGAGCGCAGCAGTTAATCCATTCTTTCGTTTTTTTAATGTTTAACTAAATAGAAATATGCCAGGTAGATCTAAATAAAGGATTTTCAACGGCGAAAGAGTACTCTCCCCTGACCCATCAGTCTTATCAATATTATGTGTTTTGTTTTTATAGCTTATTGGGTGCGCTGAATAACTGTACTGCTAGAAACCATTTATAGAATTATTAATTATTAGAATAATAGCTTTGCTGAATTACTGGCATTGAGTTTATCACAAGAAAAACAATATTGAACATAGGATACTTCTACTTTCACTTTCTGCAAAAATACATGACTGCGGCTACAAATTATATCTCAACGTCATTCTCCGTTGCCAGGCGGAAAATTCCGAAGCAACTGCTCACGTAAAACGGCTTTTAAGTTAAGATTCAGGACAAAATGTAATTGTTAGATTCAGGTAAGAATAAATTGGAAGGTTTATCTTTCACCAATGTTTTCATTTTATATTTTTCCAAGCGGTACTTGTTTGTAATCACGAGAGAGTGTGATTTTGTAATCACGCGAGAGTGGGACTTTAGATACTGTCTTGCGCGATGCTGGATCTTGTGTTGACTTCCTGTTTCCGGTTTGTGAGAAAGTTTTCCAAGGCCGTTTTCGATTATACGGTTTGACTGGTTGGACCTAAGTGTTCGTTTATTAATTAAAGACGGACCTTGGGCTTTTACATTGTTTTCAGACGAGCCTAAGCAAAGCCCTCACAGGCCTGTATCGAAAACTGCAGGTCCGTCAAATAATATACTTGAAATAATGACTTTAATCAATGGTCGAACCGGTTGTTCCGAATAAACGAAAACGACCCAACTCTACATATATTGGATGATTTACATAGAATAACGTTAGGGAGACACCTCTATCACAAGAGTTCGCTTCGCGAACGGGCCTTCGGCCCGTTCGCTGCGCTCTCTATTAACTTACATTTTGATTTGGTCGGATGGAGGTCGAATCGCACATTTTGGAAAATTGAAAATGATTGTGGATGTTGATTAACACACCAAAATCGGCGGTTACAAGTCAAAATATGTTGCAATTGTTTCCTTTCCAGACATGGTTTCATTAAATTGGAAAAACATCGTGAAAGAATCTGGAAATTTGCCATTTTCTTCAAGTTCACCCAGACGAGATAAAGCCAACACCATACATTATTTTTGAGAGTGTCTTGCTCAACCAGACGCTAAACGCTTTACCCTTCCGAACTCATATTCATCAAGAGTGTGATTGACGAAGACTAAATAATTACCGGAAGTTCCGACATTTTCCAAACGGAAGCGGAAATAGAACCTATGTTACCCTAACAACGGTGACGTTTCATCCGGGACAGTGTTTGTTGCCTAACAACCACAACTGCTGTGGAGTCTATGATCAACATTGGTTTTACAAGTAGCTGAAACGCTAAAGTGTACAAGCCATCGCAGCGAGTTAAACTTAGGCCGAAAGGCTCATAATACACAAAAAGATGTCACAAACAAAGATAATTCCAAAACAGAGGTCATCGAAGGAACAGCAAAGATGCAATGCTTTCACGACCAAGGCAATGAAAAAAGGAGTTCAGGTAAAACTTTGTGATATTCTGTGATCATCTATCGTACACATGCTTATTCTCTGATTATGATACACAAGTTATTCACCTATTCCTTAAGGACAAAATAAGATAAGATTACAATGTTTTAATATGAATAACTTAATTTAATAAATGGTAATATGTTGCTAATTCTGTCTGTGCATTGATTTATACCACACCAATTTCGTCATGTGGAAACAATAACTCGATACCATGAAGTTGTTTGTTTGCAAACACAACAACAGTTCAGACAGAGTACCAACCCCTCAATACACACGTAGTTCATAAATTATATGGATTATTAATTTGTATTTTATTTTCGATTTAATATAAATAAATGTTTAGATATAATTATTTTAACAAACAACACATTTTAACGCTGTCCAACAGAAGGCATGCAATCCCTTTAGATCTTGTACAGAGCTCCTCTGTCATGATTTTTTTCTTTGTTTGTTATTTGCTATGTTGTTGTGCTTTGTTTCTTATACATTTGTACCTTTATTCAGTTTATGAGGATTGCATATACAGTATTCAAGTCACCAGTGGTTGATTTTATGAAGTGTTATATACTCTTTACTCACTACTGCTGTAAAAATATATTTACAGTCAAAAGTTATTGTCAACCTTTCATATATTTTTTATCTGTTATTTTTTGCCTTAAATTTTATCATGATTAAAGCACTGTATATAACTCTCTTGATATAATACCTGGTTAAATAAAGAAATCCGACATTATATTCATATACACAAATTTGGGTGTACTTGGAGTGTTCAGACTTAACCCATTCAGTTTAGCTATGTACAAAGTTAAGCAATATGTTGGATATGATTGCCACATCTACCAGTTTATTTCAGACAATTTTCCATTGTATCTGGTATAATCACAGGCTCTGTATCACTGTGATTGCATGTGCTGATGTTAATGCTCTCATTGGCTAATATGAAGATAATTGAAATCCTTACCTTAACCCACTTGCCCCAAAACAAAGAGCCTGTTGATGACAACAAATCCTCCAGATCAGCTGACAAAACTGTTAAATTATTGGCACTACAGCTTCCACTGGATATGTGTTATATAGACATAAGGGTGGAAAACATGAATACAATTCTTTGAAAGGGTAGAATGGAAATGAAAAATCTAATGAAAGGTCAGCTTAAAAGTCCAGTGAACAGGTCATTAGCGGACCACTAACTGTACATGTGCTTACACGGACAAGCATTATCTCTGACTTTGCAAGGACAATATGGGGTATTAGTGAATTTTCTTTTTTCAAAATTAGAAGAATTCAGAATTTACACTCTTTTTGAACAATACAATCGGGAAACAGGATAGGGAGTCAGAAATCAAGAATTTCCCAGCAAAATCTGTAAAATTGACAAACATGATATCTGTACTACCAAAGTTAAATCTGACATTATATTCATATACACTAAAGATAAGATAGAGGTAACTGCAAAAATAATGTGAATTTTTTTAAGACAACACAACTGTAAATGTTTTCTCTAATTACAGACAGATATTGGCGCTCCTCCAAGTGCTGGTGCTTTTTCTGAAAGAAATGAAGGAAAAACCACATCCTTTCGAAAGTTCTATGAAAGAGGAGATTTCCCGATAGCTTTAGAACATGACACAAAAGGCAATAAGATTGCATGGAAGGTAACTACTTTTCTTCAGTGATGTTATGTATAATGACAAGTATTGAATACAGATGGTATGTGGTGAAAATGATGGCCTCTATATGTAGTGATGTTAATTATTGGTGAATCAATCACATTGACATTTGAAAAAGTCTGCTTGAAGATGAACTTGATTACCGTATGTTCACAAATGCTCCATATTTAATATAGTCCCCTCCTGAAAAATCTTCTTAATAAAATTATATACCGTTACATGTATTGCTCCATTTTCAGGTCGAGATCGAAAAACTAGACTATCACCATTACCTTCCCCTGTTTTATGATGGATTACGGGAAACAACCCATCCTTACGAGTTCTTCGCCAGACAAGGAGTTCATGATATGTTGGAACATGGAGGTTCAAAAATACTGCCTGTTATTCCTCAGCTTATCATTCCAATCAAGAGTAAGCATTTCCTTTAGCATTTGTTTTTTTTTTTTATGACATATATTTTCATGGTCAGATAGACCTGTCAGGCTTATTGTGTAAGTGCTTAGGTTAGAAAGGCTTAGGATGCCACAATGGTTTCATCTGCATTGATGCATTCACGCCATTGTGATGTCCTATGTCTTCAAAGACATTCTAGGAATAATGTTTTAACAAAGAAGTTCAAATTTCTCAATTTCATATGAGAGAAAAATACTTTTTCATATTTTGGGAATAATCATTTGACACAATTTCAATAAAGGCATTCTTAGTAATAAACTTTATAGATATAATGATAATTCAATTAACAATTAGATAATAAGATGCTAATTTGTTAAATTGTACATTAGAGTGTAAATTATTGAGATATTTTATCTTCAATGCAGATATTGCATACAACTGTACTTGTATTAGAATTGTGCTTAATTTTTTATTTTGTGTTTTTCAGGTGCCTTAAATACGAGAAACTCACTGGTGGTATGCACAACACTGAAAGTGCTACAGCATTTAGTAGTTTCAGCTGATATGGTTGGAGAAGCTCTGGTGCCTTACTACCGACAGATCCTGCCAATCCTCAACATCTTTAAAAACAAAAATTGTAAGTCATTTCTTTAAACATGGTATTTTCTGCTTACCAGTATTTAAGAAGATTATAATATAATCAAATTCAGCTATGTAAAAACCTCACAATATTCAATAAATAACCCTATAGATACAAAATGTTAATTATAAATGTATGTTGGATGTTCAATAAAAATGATAAACTAAAATAAATTTTTCATAAATTCTCATAAATACAATAAAAAATAATAAATGCAAGATTAAAATGAATTTTTTCCTGTTTTTATAGTGAATTCTGGTGATGGTATTGACTACAGTCAACAAAAGAGGGAAAACCTAGGAGATCTTATCCAAGAAACATTGGAGTCTTTGGAGAGACACGGAGGAGAGGACGCTTTTATTAATATCAAATACATGGTTCCAACATATGAATCCTGTATGCTAAACTGATTGGTTTCAACTGTACAAATATAAACTGAATAACTGTTATATGGATGACATTTGATAACATTGCAAACTTCTTACAAAGGTCTTGGGAGTCAGGACTGGGTCCAATGAAGTTTACATTGATATTTTTATATACCAAATGTCACAGATCCTTCCAAGTTCTCTACTGTTCAGGATTATAAGGCAAAACTCAAAACTAGTCGATAGGAAATATGTTTGTGCAGACATCCATCCTACTGTGATAAATGAAACATCGTTTTAATTGCCATCTAAGGTTTTGCAAAATCTAAGATGGATGCTTTATGATGAACTCTAAAGCCAAAGTTTCGCCTTCACCCTGTGGTATTATTTATGTTTATTAATGAATAGCATACATGTTCTCTTTGTTTACAGTTCAGGGTTGTATAGACACTCAGAATAATAGTTCATTATTCAAATCATGTCACTGCAAAGCCTCAGTCCCGTTTTTTTTTTTTTTTTGTATATAAGAAGTGCATGTTTAAAACATTTGTCAAAAGATGTGTTCAAACACTTATAGCTTGAACAAATCAATATGTGCTTGAAAACATCTATTGACAAATGAGCTGATTCTTATTTATAATTTCATTGATCTTACTTATAAAGACATCAGTACTTGTTGTATCAGAAGCTACATCATCTTCTTGTGTAATTAAGGATACTAGGGTAGTTCAATATCTTCCTTTTCTTTCTGTGAATTCACAACAGTTAAACGTTAAGTTTTCAGGATCACAAACTATGTGGACAGCTCCCATTTTTTTATGTCATGTTCATATGTTGGCAATGCACCACCATACTCATCATTGGACATGCAAGTACAAGATATATTTTTTTCAACAATAGTACAAACAAGATTGCTGGTGATATAATTGTACATTTGTATATTAAACTTTTATTAATATGTCTTCAGTCTTCATATATTTTTGACATCTACCAATACCCTAGCATTCTAAATAGGGGTACACTATTTGATAACTGAAAGTAAAATATCCTTGTCAATGACCAAGGGATTTGTGTTCTGGTGAAAGAGGTTTTTTTATTACAACGAAAAAGTTTGTTTGAGATAATAATATCTTGAATATACATGTTAATGAAGAGATGGTCTTCTCATAATACCAGATTTAGAAAGGAGAGAAAAAAAATATTTTCATATCACCTGCTAACTTTTCAGAAAAAATTTCCCATGTGATATTTTTGCATATGGTATTTAATGTGGCATATAAAAATTAAGAAAAATAATATATGGCTACCTACTGTAAGCAGAAGTACACAAAGACAAAAAATGGTTTGTTATTTGAGATCTTCTCATTTGTTATTTGAGATCTTCTCATAGTGTAAATTTCAGATCTGGCTTACAAAAAAGAAAGTTATTATTAAGATATATATTGTTTCAGGAAACCTCATTTAAGATATTATACATTAAATGTTGAACAACATTGACTGAGTAATGTCATTCCTGTTAAAAAGACTTTTTTTTAATTTTTAAAAAGTATGAATAGAAATTTGATCCTATAGGGAAAAAAAATCTGTGTAGGGGGTACCCGACGACCCTAATTTTTTTTGTCGACGGACCCTTTTTTGATCCTCAACTCATCCTCGATACTCCGGGTTCCATTGTTTACGATCTGACACCCTGACACTCATAAAAACTTGTCGATCAACAGAATAGAACATATTTTTTTGCATCAAAGAACCGTATAACGGTAACTGTGGTTGACTGTGTGGTTTTGATGTTAGACGTCACTCTCATTGTAGTCTTCAAAGGAAATCTTTGCTAGCCTGTGATTGGTCAAATGTTTTCCGCTGAGCTCCTTCAATTTCACTATGAGATAGTCCAGGGGTGTAGAGATCGTAAGTAATCGGAACCCCTGGAATATCGAGGATGTCAACAAACATAATTTTTTGGTCTTATCATATGGTTTTGGTACCAGTATGTGTGTGACAATGATTCCCTGCAAAAGGCAACAATAATGACATTCAAACAAAAAGAATAGTAAAGTAGTAATTGTCATTGGACAATTTGATGGGATTTTCACAGACAAGGAATTATGTTCAAGATCATCACAAACTTGGTAACCCTTTTATTAGTTCATTTGATCCAAAGGACCAAGGTGAAATTATGCATACCGCAGCGTCCGTTGTCCGTCCATCCATCAACAATTGACTTTATCGTAACTGCAGGTCGAAATTTCACAAATTTTGGGTGGTAGCACCCTTATAGGGTACTGACTGAAAATTGTACAAATGGTCAGGCTGACCCCTGGGGGCCTGAAGGGCAGGGTCAAAAAGGGTTAGCTATTTCCATATAAACGACTTCTCTGAAACTAAGCATGGGATTGCAATCATATTGCAATAGTAGCGTTTTTATGTTAACCATGCTTGTATGGAGCAATTCCTCTAAGAATATATTCTATGGGGCGCGTTAAGCGCCCCATATTGAATATATTCTTAGAGGAATTGCTCCATACAAGCATGGTTAACATAAAAACGATATCCAATCCCTATATTTACACTCACACGACTTTTTATTTATATTTTATGCAATAAAATCGTCATTTGAAAGTGACGTAATTATTCAATAAAAGTCGGTCAAAAGTGTGAGGAGCTTACTCAATTGAACAGCAAATGATGACGCTTCACGTAAGGTAGAATTATTCATCCGCGACGACAAAAAAGTTCAATATTTTAGTGTAAAATAAACATGACAAACAAAGTAAAATTCAGAGATAATTTTATTTAATCAGATCAGAACTTTAATATATTCAATTTTGCTGAAAGTTAATATATAGCGTAATTACATAAAGAATTTGTACACGGACACATACATGTGTGAACTCGGTGACCGTTATTGTGCAGCGAGGCGAACCTGACGCACGCTTACACACTTTAGTTTGCCCAAGTTGTCAAAACACACCGATTTTCAAGTAGCTCAATGTGTTTGAGATGTCGTCTGACTTGACGGTATTACATCATTGGGAGCCATGTGATTATATAATCTACGCTTAGATCCATATCGCCATCGATAGATGAAACAAATTCACTTGTGTTCGATGGATACAATGTATTTGTGGTGACGCGGAACTGTCAACACGTGGATTATTAGCGGTGCATGTTTTATAATACACATGATCAAATACTCAAAGAACAAAGACAAGAGGATATGTTTATAACTGACCTCTATCAGAGGGTCTCACACCCGTCCACCCCAAAGGCTCGATCGTAGGACGAACATAGGCACAGAGGTAATGTTTACATTTGACACCCATCATTTTTAACAAAAATGAAAGCATGTCGCCCCGGTCGGGATATTTTTCCGTTTCTTTATACAATTGTTAATTTAAAAATTGTTTGAATCATATATAAATATAAAAACATGTATATATTGTTTACATTTTTCCAAAATTCTATGAAAAACAACAATATACACGTAATGTTTCGTCAAAATGTAAACAAAGCCATGTGTTTCTTTAAAAAAAAAGTAGTCCTTTTACGTTGCACAGAACATTTCCTTACGCAAGTTCAAAGTTCAATGTTACCATGCAGTTATATTTACACTTGCTAGGCTTGGTCACTATACGCTAATACTAGCCGATTTTGTTTACCATAACTGCATGGTAACATTGAACTTTGAACTTGCGTAAGGAAATGTTCTGTGCAACGTAAAAGGACTACTTTTTTAAAAAAGAAACACTGGCTTTGTTTACATTTTGACGCAACATTACGTGTATATTGTTGTTTTTCATAGAATTTTGGAAAAATGTAAACAATATATACATGTTTTATATTTATATATGATTCAAACAATTTTTAAATTAACGATTGTATAAAGAAACGGAAAAATATCCCGACCGGGGCGACGTGCTTTCATTTTTGTTAAAAATGATGGGTGTCAAATGTAAACATTACCTCTGTGCCTATGTTCGTCCTACGATCGAGCCTTTGGGGTGGACGGGTGTGAGACCCTCTGATAGAGGTCAGTTATTAACATATCCTCTTGTCTTTGTTCTTTGAGTATTTAATCATGTGTATTATAAAACATGCACCGCTAATAATCCACGTGTTGACAGTTCCGCGTCACCACAAATACATTGTATCCATCGAACACAAGTGAATTTGTTTGATATGGATCTAAGCGTAGATTATATAATTACACATGGCTCCCAAGGATGTAATACCGTCAAGTCAGACGACATCTCAAACACATTGAGCTACTTGAAAATCGGTGTTTTGCCAACTTCGGCAAACTAAAGTGTGTAAGCGTGCGTCAGCTTCGCCTCGCTGCACAATAACGGTCACCGAGTTCACAAATGTGGCCGTGTACAAATTCTTTATGTTATTACGCTATATATTAACTTTTAGCAAAATTGAATATATATTTAAAGTTCTGATCTGATTAAATAAAATTATCTCTGAAATTTACTTTGTTTGTCATGTTTATTTTACACTAAAATATTGAACTTTTTTGTCGTCGCGGATGAATAATTCTATCTTACGTGAAGCGTCACCATTCGCTGTTCAAATGAGTAAGCTCCTCCCACTTTTGACCGACTTTTATTGAATAATTACGTCACTTTCAAATGACGATTTTATTGCATAAAATATAAATAAAAAGTCGTGTGAGTGTAAATATAGGGATTGGATTTCGTTTTTATGTTAACCATGCTTGTATGGAGCAATTCCTCTAAGAATATATTCAATATGGGGCGCTAACGCGCCCCATAGAATATATTCTTAGAGGAATTGCTCCATACAAGCATGGTTAACATAAAAACGAAATCCAATCCCTATATGGTAAACAAAATCGGCTAGTATTAGCGTATAGTGACCAAGCCTAGCAAGTGTAAATATATTGCAATAGTAGCATCCTTATGGGGTGGGAATTTAAAAAAAATGTACAAATGATTGGGCGGCAGGTGTGTACAGTAGCTACCATAGACATCAGCATACAGAGAGTAGAATATGCTTCAGTGATATATACAGTTGGTAGTAGACTAAAGGTTACACCCTTGTGCACACGGAGTGCACGAGGTTTAGACTACAGGTAGACACGGAGTGCACGAGGTTTAGACTACAGGTAGACACGGAGTGCACGAGGTTTAGACTACAGGTAGACACGGAGTGCACAAGATTTAGACTACAGGTAGACACGGAGTGCACTACATGTGGACACGGTGTCCACTACGGGTGGACATGGTGTCCAGGTACATTCAGACCTAGACAGACAAGTTGATGTGTTATAGCTAGGGATCGGGGGAATACATTCTTCGATTTAAAAGAATACATAATTATAATGTTTTAGAGTTTATTTTTTTAATTACAACATCTACAATGAAGTGTACAGTATATAAATACATCTCTGCTACATTAATTAATAAAACCTTTTCATTGCAAAAGTAAAAAAGATAAATTTATGTTCATTAAGTATATGTCTATTTGATTTTATATCTGTAGGTTCCATTTCTTATCTAAAATATATTACGTTTTCAAAAGTCAATGTATTATAGGTAGATTGCATTAAATATATATATCATTTACATGAAATACAAGCATTTTCACAAGTCAAAAACAGCTGTGAATTGCAGCATAAACCAGTCTTATTGTGCTTTTGAGACACTTTTTATTTCATAATAAACTATACAATGTAAGTAATACAATCATATACCGGGTAATACATCGCTTTTAAATAAATAAGATTTGATGCATATCAATTAGTTATCTAGCGATACTGTTCTAGATCGTCTTTCATTAAAATATATATACACTTATATATTATTTTTCTTTGCTAATTTAAGTTCTAAGTGTAATGTACGTAAAAAGAGTTTAATTACGTATCCTTTATTAAAAACTGAAAGTCTATAAAAGACCATGCATAATTAAATCCACTTCAAAGTATGTGACGTCCTCCACTTATTGGTGGCTAGTCTACCTATAAGTACCCAATTCAGCTTGTTTTAATTCTTAATTACCGGTAAACCCAATATGCCCGACCCCGCAAGTTATCTTGACCGTATATTGCGTCATGGTCCAATAATTATAACTTGTCAAACATACAGGTAAGCCAGTATCCAGCTATATAGGTACCTCACGGTGACCATCGATAGATATAGCCAGAGGGCAGAATCGTTGCCTTCTGTGTTTGCACGGCTTCATGAGAATGGGGCAGTATTATTTTTGTACATGTGATTTTTAGAAATTGTTACAATGGAAGTTTGTTAAGACAAACAAATATACTTTACCGTTTAAAAATCATATAGGTTTATGAATTTGAAACACATAAAATACCATTCTTATTAGATATATATAATAATAATAATAATTTATTTTATTAGAGTACGTGTCACACATTTTTCAAACATACAATAAAATATATTTGAATTAAAATGTCCAGTCTAAATGACTTACAAGACACTGTTAAAAATATAAACATTCGATGTAGTACACGTTATAGCTTTGATAATATGTACATGTAACTAAAAAGAAATTGAACGTCTTTTCTTTAAAAAACTGAATATAGAACTAGCTAAAATCGACTGCATTTCACTGTTTGACATCAAGAAATAAAACTTTTCATCAGAACTATACTTTAAAAAGTCATTATTAATACTATTAGATCTGTTAAAAAGTCTTTGCCGTTCTTCATTGTAAAAGGCACAGTCGCATAAAAAATGTGATTCAGTTTCTTTTTCGTTAAAATCACAATAGATACATGTACATACATGCTGGAAAGCCTGGGTACACCGTACACCGTATTCTGGGGGGTAGATTGCAATTGGGATGAGGTAAAAAATAGCTGGGAAAACACAGTAAGTGATGACGAATACACCTCAATTATAATTATTGTCATGACAGGCAGCCGTGTTGTGGAGATGACGGGAGCTGTACAACGTGTTAATCAAGCATGTCAGTCACAACCATGCATTTCCCAATAATACACGTATTTTGATTATTGTTTTTTTTTTTTTTTTTTTTTTTTAATATATAAACAAGGACGTATATGAGATCTCACTTATAAATCCTTGATATAAAGCTTCATTATCAAATTAATTAAAGTGCAACAACCAGTTGAAATACATATCCCTATTGACGAGCATCGTTTTAAAACTGTACGTATTTGTACGATGAGTACAATGTATATATGTAGAGAGGATGCCACCTAAGTACAGCATGCTATGAATGGACTTCTTGGGGTTGGGATAAGGTACGTATACAGGTGTTGTTAGCTGTGATACACCTGACTGAACATATTGAAGGGGGCCAATGAAGGCCTCAGGCCCCAGTCTGACCAATGTTAGGTAATTTGAATTATCATACCCGTGTGGTTGATGGAACAGTGTGAAGTCCAAGTGACCATGGCAACTGCAGTCCTAGCCTAGGGGTCTACCTTTCGAGCAGGCATATTTTCAGCGTACAATATATATATACTACATACATGTATGAATCAAGTATTTTGTTACCACGTAACTCACGTGGTTTGTAAAAGGATATTGTCAAATTATCAGCTTCTAAAATTAAAACAATTGTGCCAAATTCATAATCTAATCAACAACTATGTATTTACAGTTTAAATGGACAGAAGTTGACTTTATTTTGACTCTGTTTAATTTATCATCAGGCATGTGACCTACATTTTTGTTAACCGTCCTTTGATCAGTGTTGATGCTAGCAAGCAGCCACATGCCCAATACTAAATTTTACTTTCTTAAGCCAGTGCTTACAGGTTCCTTAATCGGTTGACACAATAGAATGCAATTTCTAATGTCGTCTTTTAACGTCTGTGGACGATTTTTCATATTTCCAATGCTTTGCAATGCACCAGGTTCCATGAAGCAAATGCACACGTATACACATTTGACAGGGCTTAAAACTATTTCGCACACCTTGTCGTTTTGAAAACAATATTCGATGCATACAAAGTTAAACATTTTATGAAGGACTTAATCTGTTTATGTTTATTATATATGTCCTTGCTATAAAAAAAATGCTGATCAAAATATCTCTTGGAACACTGAAAATCTTACTTCACGTAAGGTTCATCACTTTATGTGTTCTTACAAGAATTTCATCTACGTCCTTGGTTCGAACTATCCAAAGTAAGATTTATAAGATAAAAAGTCAATGTTTAAACTATATATCACTAGCAAGAAAAAAGGTTTTACTGGGAAAATGCGGACTTGAACGATCCATTGATGAGACATAACCAGTACGTGGTTTACCGTAACAACCTGTACGCAGTTAATTTGCTACGCAGTTAATTTGCTTTTATAACTTCTACTAAAAGTTTTGATTTATAAATTAAATTGAATGATGATATGTATTGATACATTTTACTTATATATGTAGCAATTCAAATAAACATTACCGTGCGAATGGTTTCTAGTAATTAAGGGCAGTTTTATGTTGCAATAAATATTACATGTATGTTTCTGATCGCAATATATATTTCTATCTGTCAAAGTCCATATATACTGCAGAATAAATAGATATTTTCTCATATCTCTGTAACACATCATCTAGTTTGTCTGTTGTCTGAATGTAGTGGACATATAACCTGGACACGATGTCCACCTGTAGTGGACACCGTGTTCACACGTAGTTCACTCCGTGTCTACCTGTAGTCTAAATCTTGTGCACTCCGTGTCTACCTGTAGTCTAAACCTCGTGCACTCCGTGTCTACCTGTAGTCTAAACCTCGTGCACTCCGTGTCCACTCGTAGTTCACACCGTGTGCACAATGTGTAACCTTTAGTCTACTACCAACTGTATAGTATATATGACAGAGAGGGACTTTCAAAATGGCTGCTCAAAGTAGCAATGGAACAAGACATCGTTTACAAAATGGGATGGTTCTTTGTTTTTAATACACATCACTACATAATATATGTGCATATGGAAAGAAAAATATCTCCACTAGCGATGTGTGCCAGTATGGGAACCACTGGAGTTGGATTATTTCTGTAATCGACCCTTACAAGAGTTAGGTCAACCTGACTTAATTTTTCCAGAATAAAGTTTAGAAGGCTCGAGCAGGGATTCCGACAAGAGAAATCTATCAAGCATCCAAATATAAAAGAGTCTCGAGGAGGGAATCTCAATAGGGATAGAAAAAGGATAGAATGTAAATATATGAATAAAAAATAAACAGATATCTAGTTCTAAATATAAAAGACCACTCATTTTATCACATATGGTCAGTAATATAATAATGCTTAACCCTAATGCTACTTTCACACTTGGGCCGTTTTCGATTATACAGTTTGACTGGTTGGACCTTGTTGTTCGTTTATTAAAGGGACAATTCACTCAGGCTAATTCTTTTACATAACCAAGAAGCAAAAATGGCATAAATGTAGGCCTATTGTTCTACATTTCTTATGAAACATTTAACACAATATAATATTGACAAATTCCACGTCATTGTTAAGTATTTTAATTGATACCGTTGTAATTACAAATTGTTGATCAATACGATTAAGCATGTACAGTATGTACTCTGTACCCATACCTGAGCCAAAGTCACGTACGCTAAACAAATGAACTACATAACCACTGAGAAGGTAATAAAATGATTTTTAGGCAAGACAATTCACCTAATAAGGTAAACCACTACTGTCAGAGCGATTTGAGCACTTCTAGACAAAAGTTGCATTACTCTACGAGATAGGGACAGGGTTCGGCATACAAGATGTTCGACCACAATGTGTAATGGCAGACAGCGAGCCAGTTTGAAAGTTTCACACGCATTTCACCACCAAGGGCTTTTCTAGCATATCACAGTAAAACCGACTGATCTAATTTCCATTAGAACTGGGTTTTTCCCCATATATGTACAAATTTTATTGTTCTCTTAGATTGAATTGTCCCTTTAATTAAAGACAGACCTGATGATTTTATATTGTTTTCAGACGAGCCTTGACAAAGCCCTCATAGGCCTGTATCAAAAACTGCAGGTTCGTCAGGTTTTATACTTGAAATAATTACTTTAACCAACGGTCGAACCGGTTGTTCCGAATAAACGAAAATGGACCAGGTGTTTCCACTACTCCCATAACATGAGAGTCGACTGGTCAGCCGTTTTTTTATCGGACGTTATTTTGCTGACTGTCGACTCTCATTTCCGAAGGCCTATTTCTTTGATGCAGCTTCCGACGTCAGATGAAGGCGGAAGGAAAAGTGCAATAATATCAATATTTCTTGCTCTAACAGTGATAACATTGATGTGTACTTACAGTTTAGGTATTAATTATCCCATTTATCTAGGAAACCCATAATTTGTGGCCTCATAAAATAGTATTTTAGCGGATTAGATATGATGAATCCCTTCTGTAACATTTTGACCTAGTTTTAAATATGGCGGCTGGTTACTACAAAAAACGGAACGTGAATTCAAGCGGGCAGAATGCAAGTAAAAGTTAAGGCAGATCAAGCGTTTTGGGGACTTTGCAATTCGTTTTTTCTATTTACCGGGCGGATCGCTTTCATCATGAAGTTTTGTCTGGGTCATGAAAGTTTACGTTAGGAGATGTAAATATTTGTTTTAAATGGATTTTACGGCTGATTTTGTCAAACAAATTGTTGATTTATGAAAAAGAGGTAGGTATTTGACATTGATGACGATTTAAATATGATTTAAACGTTTTATATTGTCACAATCCAAACTTTGAAAATGTTACCCTCAGCATCGGGTGTATGGCCTATCGGAAGTTAGAGGTTAGACACGACGTAATGTTCCAAAAGTGTCTCGTCGTGCTATACCTCTAACATTGTTGGAGTAGTGTTTCCACCAGAAATTGAAAATCCCTAAATGGAATAAGGGGAAATAACTCCCATAAAATTTATGTTATGAAAATTAATTCATCGATAAGTTCATACTCCTAATACAACCCCCTTTCCCTTTATGTCATATCAAATTTTATGACTAGTATTGTGTATTTGGATCAGTATTTTACAAGGATCTTATTGATAAAATGCGGCTGTTGGTAGAATATAATCTAATTTGCTGATTTGACACGAGGACTTGTATATTGAGCCAACAGTATACGTGGAGACACTAAATCTAGCTTTACCTATGAATAGAACAAGTGCAAGGTAGGACAACGGAACTCCTTCCGCTTCACTGATCCCTTTGCTCTTATCGTCTTGCCCTTTCCATCCTTTTTTCTTCGTTTGGTTGTGAGTGTTGTTGTTAGCATTTTGAGCATTTCTTTTCCTCGGCGCCATGTTTGTTGTTGCCGGTGTGTCATTAATCGGAACCTCTCGGGTGAAGTGATTCTATTGGATGGAAAACATCCAAGAAGTTTCAAACGGATGTATCACGGAAGCGGAAAGACTAATATCCTTGCAATATATTTGATTAAAGTTTAAAATTTATTTTGTGGACAAATTTGAAAATTTCATTGAAAATTAAAGAGTATCTTCATTTCAGTTTTGTTTTTAATATCATATAACGTCGATTCTAACTTAACATAAATCTTCGGCGGGCACCTGCTACTTCCGGTACTTTCCATATATGGGCATTTTCGGAGTATCCACTGGTAACTCGGTAGTTTACACTATGTCGGAAATCTGTGTTCTCTTCACTAGTACAATGTGATATGGACTCATATGTCAACCCTTTAAATCAATGGTAATCTTCGAGTGACGGCAGTGGTATTGTATTCATACTAAACATGACTGAGGTAGTGGCTAATGGGCCAGTCTTGTCCGACTCAACATTTAGGACAAGGCCTAATTTTTCTAGTTATTTGTATGTAGATACTAATGCAGGCGGTAATGCAGTGCAGCAAATCGAAACCCACCGTAGGGCTCGTCATATGAAGTTCCCCACATTGACAGGAAGGGGAGATGTAGATTCTTTTACGACAAGTGTAAAAACTGACATTGGCTACAAGAAGTGGAATGATGAAGGGGACTTTAGGTCTAATGCTCCATATAGGGATTATGATAACATTGTGGACCCAGTATCAGGGTTTGTTAGTGCTGGCGGTGATGTGGATAGGAACACGGGCCGTAAAAAGATTAACTCCCTTGTACAGTTGAATGAAACTCCCCAGGCGGTACCCCCTCAGGAGAAGAATTCTGACAGGAAGAAGGAACAGAAAGCTCCACCGGAGCTGAGGCGGTCAAATACATATGAGCCAGGGGCCCCATCTATGTGGAATAGTCGCAGTGTTTCTGACATCTGGATCAGATCACAGTTAGGAGGTAAATTATGGTACTATAATCTGGTTTTAGGAGGTAAATTACGGTACTATAATCTGGTTTTAGTGGTCAGTGTCTGTTGTGTTTAATATGCTCTACCTTTACTACAAAATCTAGTTAATCAAAAGGTGGCAACAATCACAGCAGCTTAAGATGTCACTCAGTTCTAAGGTTTATTAAAACCTATTACTAGCTAATGAGCATTGCAATCTTCATATGATTGCATTGTATACCGGGTAGATAATGTTACTAAGCAAGTCAATTAATCAAACCATTAATAGTATAAGGATGTGTGTGATAAAATGTTGGAAAACTGTTGTGGTGTATATATCTTAATAATCTATGTTTTGATAAACCTGTGCATATGCCTATAGACCTAAATCATTTAACCAATCTGATTAAAATACAAATCACCATTATACACTACTCCATAACATTGTGTATGATGATGATCTGTATTTTAATCAGTTTGCATTTTAAGTTATTGATTATATAATGTCATTTAATTCTGATGCTCAATTTAATATTGGTTAATATATTTTGATTATATACTTGAAAATAATTAGCCATGCACTGCCTATATTACACACATATACATACCAGATTTTCAATTTTGTCAGTGATGATTTGGTTTAATTCTGTACAGTTAGTTTGTGTTATTTGCATGTTACCTGCGCAGTAATTATTGTCTATGTTTTAAAGGTTGTGTTTAACTATACCTGCAAAGTTGATTTTCATTGGTACAAATTTCTTGATATATTTGTATATATGTTACATTTCCTCAATGTCCAGCATAGCAAATTCAATTAAAGACTCCAAACTATTGCCTATTTGCATTGCAAGTAAAAGCAAGTGATGTAATTAATATTTAAAGTCAATTTTTAAATCAATTTTTAAATGTGATTATCTCCCTTGAAAAGGTAGCTGTGATGCCGTTGGGTGCCTTAGCGCATTAATCTGATAAGCTATTGCTGATTTGCTAGAGATTTTAATTGTTTAAAGATTCTGAAGCAATCATGATCAGGTGTGGTTAAGTCATGGACTAAACTTTTAAGAAATTTCTTTCACCATATGATAATTTAAAGAAGTAGAGCTTTTAAGATGTTTAATATAAAAATTTGGTTGAATAGTTAATATAACATGTTAGATTTCCATATGTGAAAAATTATCATCCCAGCTGACTGTTATTAGGTATTCTCGACCTTTCATGTAAGGTTGACAAAGCTCTACAAACAGACACTGGTTAAGTTATCAGTATTTACACCAAGAGTTGGTATTTAATTGGCGACAATAAACCCCGACATTGAATAGATCAAGGAGATATCACGAGCTAAAACAAAAGAAACACCATCAAGATCATCTGCACATGTTAATGATTGCCCTATGTGTGATGTGTTATGTTTTTGTTGTACTATTTAAAGGTATATTATATTCCTGTTATCTCTGATAGTGTACTTATTTACACATGTTGTGTTAGAATGTGTCTTAACATCTTAACCACAGGCTAGGTGATTCCCTTTAATGTCCAAAAGATTATAGCATTATGGAAGTCTTGTCCTTTTGTATTATGATCAACTATATAGATAATCAGCTACAAAAGTGTTTGTAAATGTAAAGGCTATAGAGGGTTCAAGTCTAAACAAGCAGCCTTCAGTTTGGTCTTTCTCCATGTTGGCTGGCACCTATGAGTATTTGTAATAAAAATTAAAGCAAATCTATTTTAAAATAGATAGAAGATCTTTAGAAATATTTTTTAGAGGGAAATTTGTTTTTTTACGATGTTAAACATCCTTTGAACTAGTAAAATTATTTTAAGATACACTAGATCAAAGTGGATGTAGAATTAAATTGTTCTGGAGTTTCTGGAGAAAAAAATCTTTTATGGTCGTAACTAATAGCAAATAACCAAAGCTGTTAGTTAGTTTAGAGTTAATGTCTATTATGACTGATGGTAGAAGTTTGGGACAGTCCTTTAATGCAGCTTTGCATTAATTTTCCCCAAATAATATCATCTCTTTCAAGTTTACCTTCGATATGTTCAGTGATCATGAGGTAGCCAGAAATTTTATCTACAGATATATCTATGTGCAGTCTGTGATGTTAATTTTGTTCTCTGCTGGTCATTTGGACTAGTAAACCCCAAATTTTTACTAGTCCGACTACTTAATTACGTTTTGCTTCAGCACTTCAGTCATGATCAGTATACAATTTTGACCCAAATTACAGTCTGGATGCATTAATGAACGCAAATTTTCATAAATTGATGAATCCAGACTGAAATAATCTCATACATAATGCACTCAAAATGTATTGAAAAATGCAATTGACCACCAATCTTGTAAATATAATATTTTCCGATTTTAATTCGGTTGGGAGCCAGTCCAATCGGACTAGTTCATTTTAATTAGCACTAGTCCAGTTGTAAAATTATTAGTCGTGGGCATTGGACTAGTGCTTAAAGTCACAGACTGCAACTTGTGTGCCCATGGACCTCAAAATATCACATTCCGGCTCTTTATAAAACCTATTGGCTTCATGTTACAATTAAAGGCCCACTACCTTTCTTGATAAAAATCTAAAGGTTTCTAAAAACATTGATAACATAAGAAAATATACATCGATGGCCTAAGATGAAGTTACAACATGAAATATATGCAAGATTTCCCGCGTAATATCATCCTCGATATTCCAGGGGTTCCGATCACTTACGATCGGATCTCTACACCCCGGACTACTTCTGGACTACACTTATCATCACCTTCTGAACAATATAATTCAAAATATCACAACTTTATAAATTTAAAGATATCGTTTTACATTTTCATTTTAGAAATTAAAAGCTGTTTCAGAATTTTAGTGGGCCTTTAAACATGGGAAGCTAAAACAATCTCCAAAAAAATTATATATCAACACCCGGCCATGTTAGATTCAGATATTGGAATTATAGGCAGCAGCCACCCATATAATCTGACTATTGTTGTCAGATTTGTGTGGTAGTCAGTTGTCATCAGAACTTTAATTAAGTTTCAGTCAATGGTTCACATAACTGTTAGCTAATTGTTATTTATGACAGGTTATAATACAACAGTTTGGCAGATACTCATGAATGGTAATCTCATATTTAAACGTGAGAAATATCATTGTGTTACTGTTCTGTGTAGAGATTTATTACATGTGTAATTAAACTACATGTAAAATTTATTGGTGAAAGGGATTTATTTAACCTATATGTCTTTTAAAAAAAAAAATATATATCTCGAATTTTTGACTGGAAACAATGCTCATTATTGTTTTATATCAATTATTCCTGCATGTGTGTGCTGTGTCAGCAAGTGATTATCAAAAATATCACTGGCATTTTCAAACTTTTTGATCTTGAAAACTTCAGTAGAAAGAGACAGAATTTCCAGGTCATTATGTTATCTAGGGTAATTGTTTGAATAAAAAAAATAACCTCAGGCCCAGATTTCACTTGTAATTTTGTTCTAAATAAAATTGATTTATGGAGAGAAAGTGACACACATAAGTTTTTGACTTTTTGATTAATTATTGATGAGTTATGTTACGAGAGATGTCACTATTTTTTAATTTTATCGGGGTATTCTCTCACAAAAGTTTGCAAACAATTTTTTTTTCATACCCCGATAAAATTAAAAGATAGTGACATCAATACTTATAATTAATTTTATACTCTATTTGATAAAATGAAGTATGTTTTAAACATTATAGTGGTTTTTCAAGGGATTCTTTTTTCCGAATCAATACGCAACGTCAATATCTCTATTGTGACGTCACGTTAACGTCGGGGTTTCGCGCCATTCTCGGATTATTTTTTTTCATAGTGGTATGCAAAAAAAATATTGGCCAATCAGAAAGCCAGATTTGGTATGAAAACAAAGAAAAATTAATTATTTATTGATGAGTTATGTTACAAGAGAAAGTAATTTATTATATATTATAATTGCTGCAAGTCACCTTTGAAAATAATAACCTTGTTTTGTCAGATATCATGCAGTTTATGTACTTTTTCTAATTATACAAATTAAACATTTCCACATATACAAGGTATACATTTTTTTGTAATTAATATGAAAGACAACCTGCATTGATATTATCATAGGCTCAAATTATATAAGATTTCAATATTTAGGGAAAATAAGGACATAACCTTTTAAATGTATTATCTTAATTACAGCATATATTGAGCTATATAACCAAGCTTGAATAAAATTCTAAAAGATTGTGATTGATTTTTATGTAAAGGATCATAGTGATAAATCTGCAGTTAACACTACCTGACCACACTATGTCTGTTTATGTCTGTTGTTGTTAATGTTTGATATTAAGCCAGTGTCAGTGTCACTCAGCAGTGGTCAGAAAGGTTTACTTTGGACTTTTACTGACCAAACACATTGTCACTAACTGGAGTGTTTTGTTTGATTTCGTAAAGCTGAGATTACCAACCGAATATATTAAATCCTATCAACTTGTGTATTATGTTTGCCATAACATGGTTTAAAATCTCTTTTATTACATTTCATTATACCAGTTCTTCTAATTCTTATTTATACACGGTAGTTTTAACAGGTCCTGGCTATATAAGCCTACAAACACTTATCCATGCATGTCTTCACTGTGTTTTATATATATAAGTATATTAGATATACATGTATACATTACATACATATTAATACTTACAGCCAGGTATGTAGAAATCTGGTTATGAAATTTGTCAAACTTACAATTTTATGTGACAATTGATACTTGATACAGTTAAGAAAGTTCTTTAACATGTTAAAAACATGTTCAGTAGGGAAAGAAGGATTTGATCAAAATTAAAAACTTTCACTCTTTGAGCAGACTTTGATAGTTTTTACACAAGACACTAATAATTTTCCACACTTGACTAGCTGCTAAGTAATGATTAAATTTCATTGAATACCCTTTAGATCTGTATCTGTTTCAATATCATCTGATGTGAAAGTTTATAATCATGCAGATATATAGCATGTAAACCCCTAGCTTGAGTTAGTTATGAATTTTAAGAACAAAGGAAATTTTGATGTATCAGTGTCGTTTATAAAATAATGACATCACAATCAATAATGACATCACAATCAATAATGACATATCACAATCAATAATGACATATCACAATCAATAATGACATCACAATCAATAATGACATATCACAATCAATAATGACATCACAATCAATAATGACATCACAATCAATAATGACATATCACAATCAATAATGACATCACAATCAATAATGACATATCACCAATCAATAATGACACAATCAATAATGACATATCACAATCAATAATGACATATCACAATCAATAATGACATCACAATCAATATAAAATAATGACATATCACAATCAATAATGACATCACAATCAATAATGAATCAAACAATGACATATCACAATCAATAATGACATACAATCACAATCAATAATAATGACATCACAATCAATAATGACATATCACAATCAATAATGACATATCACAATCAATAATGACATACAATCAATAATGACATCACAATCAATAATGACATCACAATCAATAATGACATTCACAATAATATGACATCACATCAATAATGACATCAATCAATATGAATCAAATAATGACATATAATCATCAATATCAATAATGACATCACAATCAATAATAACATCACAATCAATAATGACATCATAATCAATAATGACATCATAATGACATCACAATCAATAATAACATCACAATCAATAATGACATCACAATCAATAATAACATCACAATCAATAATGACATCACAATCAATAATAACATCACAATCAATAATGACATCACAATCAATAATAATATCACAATCACAATCAATAATAACATCACAATCAATAATGACATCACAATCAATAATAACATCACAATCAATGATGACATCACAATCAATAATAACATCACAATCAATAATGACATCACAATCAATAATGACATCACAATCAATAATGACATCACAATCAATAATGACATCACAATCAATAATAACATCACAATCAATAATGACATCATAATGACATCACAATCAATAATAACATCACAATCAATAATGACATCACAATCAATAATAACATCACAATCAATAACGACATCACAATGCATACCTACACACAAGGAAGGTAACTGTGTAATATGTATAGACACAATTGTTAATTCCTACCATTGTAAAAAAGCAAATGAATGTAAAAAAAATGGGATGTATACACATAGATTACGAAATGATTACAATACAGCAAGAATACATCGTCGGAAACCCACGAGTCACCAATCCATCGTTTGGCGACTCGTAGGTTCCTGACAAAGAATGTATACTGAGATGTCAATCCTTAAACTCAAATGTTCACTAGTTCAATGATAGAGAGGTCAAGTATAATCATACCTGTTCAAATAAATGATAAAGTCATCAGTACATTATAAGTACTTCACAATTTACTACCTTACAAACATTGTAAAATGATCATGAACTGCCATGGAACAGGAACTTATTGACCAATCGGTTATTACCAGTTTTACTGGTATATCAGCTTCTTCCAATTAGTTAGCTTGTTGGTAGTCAAATATTATTTTAACCGAGACTTTGTTATCAAGTCTGAGCCTTTGTTTTTCTAATTGTTTTTCATATTTTAGTGACCTGAAAATTGTATAGTGGTTTTAGTTTGTAGCTGTTTCTGCTTATTTATGTATTAATATTTTTTGAATTACCTAAATTGATCTATATTACTTGCAGGTTGGACCAGTGATTATGACCCTAGACAACCAGCACCAGAAATGGACAAGTGGAGATCTAAAGTAAGCCCTGATCAGCAGTCGTTACCTATGAAAGTTAGAAATACATGGGAAAATAGTCCTCATGAAATTTAAAATGTGATTTACATATACCATGTATATGAACTTATGTGACATCTTAAGTAATTAAACTGTAACTAAAAAAAATCCATATTGTATGACAGAAGATTTAGAAAATCCGACCCTGTGATGTAGATTCAGGTCAAGGATTGTTCTTTGAACAACTTGACCTTATTCACTTAGACTCAGGCTTCCAGTTGACCCTTAATGTTCAGCAGTGTTTGAAGTCAAACAGCTGAAGAGTCAAATCTTTCTTTAAAGTGACAATATCCTTTAATCCCTTTCAAAGAGACAAAAATACATTCTGAATGTCCTCTTTCACACTTTAAAATAGTGGTACCCCCCCTCTCCCCCCTCGGTACATGTATGTTAATTTGATAAGTTAAACTGCCACCCAGCTTCTCCATCATTCCATGAAATCTACATCATAACTGATGACAATATCATTTTATAAAACAAACTTATGCTAAATTATACTAAATAATTGCATGATTATGATGATAAAGGGAATTGCTCATTGAATATGTGAACAATGAAGCCCAACTGACATAAGACCAAGTTTAATGAGCTATTACTAAGTGATTGGACGTCTATTTGAACACATTGCTGTTTTCAGTTTTGTATCGTACCTCCGATACCAAAGCAGCGTGGTCCACTAGACAGTATCCCAGAGGTAGTCACTGTGATCTGACCACATCTTTATGTTTGTTACAAAAGACCTTAATCTCAGGGTTGTGCTTTAATCCTATCTTTATTGATCTCATCTACATTTTTCCAAGAAATATTTTGTGTTGAAGTTTTCAGTTTAACTGTAATTTCAACCAATTTGAAACAAATGTTAGATGAAACAGTTGATATATCATAATAATCACACATTTATGTCTTAAAAAGTAAAGCATTCATAGACTTTCATATCTCAAATCAAGTAATTGACATCTCATTTGTACAATGTTCATTATTTCATTATCACATTCACTGAAATTCTGGTCTTACGTTTCATTATGCACAGTATAAACAAAGGAAGATACATTGATCCTCCTTCAGTACTTTGTCCATTGTTGTCATAGGTTTGCAGTGCAAATGACACATGCACATGTAACCTATTAACAATTTACAGTCTTGAGATCTACCAACGTCAGTGTCTTTGTAAATGTTTATCGACCTTCACCTTTGAGTGTACCCTGATAATTGACACCAATTATATGTACGTAACCATTTTGTAATGTAATAACAGAAGTCTTTGAATAATTGATTTTTCATGCAGAACTTTGCCAGCTGTGTGTCATAATGATAATAATTTTCCATATACATCGTTCCTCTTTAATCACAAGTTAACATATTCTGATGAAATTAAGAGTCGTAAACTTAAAACCAATTAAATGTCACTAGCTCTGGGCATGACAACAATGTCCAATGCACAAAGAAATTCACTTTTTAGTTTTCAGAAGTACATTAGATTAAACATAATCTATAAAGATTAAGACTAAAAGGTTTCCTAAAATATAATTTCATATTTAAGACTTTGTTATTTATTTATTTGTGTTTTTTAACTCTTAATGATTTTTAAATTAGTCTGGATGGATCCCTGTGGTGATCGATAAATCCTTTACTACCCATCAAACCAAAAATGAAACGTAATACAGAGAGCTCTCATTAATTGTGATGCTAATTGGACAAAAGGGAATTATGATTATAAAGAGGATAAAATTACCATAAAATCACGAATTCCCATTCATTCTTAAATTAATTTACATGAGATTTAGAAATAATTTGATGCACTGCTTTATCATTATTCTATATCCAATACTCATCCTTGAAAGTGTTGTTTGAGTTCTTTCCTTGTATTGGGGAATCAAATCTATATACTGTAAATGAATTGCTGATTTCAGTCTGCCTTTGTGCCGAAGCCTCCCTCGGAGCAGAGTCGGGATGGCCGTGACCATCTGGCAATGAAGTACAAGTACGGGACATCCACACAAAAGTCAGTATCATATGACGAATCTTAATAACAAACATAAAATATGTTATAAAAATTCAGTAATATAAGTAATATACATAATTTGTTGAGAACAATATGGTGTCATACCACCCTGGTAGAATTCAATATGTCCTAGCCAGCCAGACATAGACTGAGGTACCGGTAATTGTTTATTTCTACCAAGGAAGCATAACACTATCCATATCGACCGAATCAAAGGTCCTTAATTTTGATATTTTAAAGTTGGATTGATGAATATCAATAGAATCATTTGATACTTATGTTGATTAAAATAACGGTGACCATAGGACATCACTATGGTGAACTGCACTGTAGAGTTCTGTGACTTCACAAGAGCGATATTGACCCAAATGTGATGTTACATCAACTCAGTGTTTCTTAAAATGGAAACACTTGACCAATTGCTAAATATCAACCTACATGTGATCATGCATGTATTAGCCAATGAGAACAGTAAAAAATCAAGGTATAACTTGTATCATCTTTGTATATTTTTCAAGTAATTTGAAATAAAAGTATATTTTAAATCAGTTATCTATTTTGTATGAACTGCACATATAATACACTGTATATAATAATGTGTAATATGTGACTTGTAGGTCGTTTGAAGAGGTACCCTGGGACAATATGCTGCACCCTAAACAATGGGCACCCGTATCTACCTTGGAGCAGAGGCCAGACATGATTTCACAGACCTACACGCTCAAACGTTATGACCCAGCAGCTCAGGAATGGCAGGTAAATATAGTAGAACATATCTTATCACAGCATTTCTCTTTTCACGACTATTGCAAAATTTGTCCAGATGTCAAGAAAGAACATTTATATACTTTTTTACCACATTTTGGATGACATTTTGCTATTGACCTATTGAAAATTAACTGAAGCATAAAATCAATTTATTTTGAATTATCTGATATGTTTACGGTAATGTTCCATTTTCCTTATCGATAATAAAAATCTTGTCTGTAAATATTTTCACAGAGTACAGGTCGTTCCTGGGACTGGTTCCAGAAAAGACAAGGTTACTACAAAAATCAGCCTATTGTCTTGTAAGTAATATATATAATGGATACTGTAGATTAACGACTGGTATTAGTTTACTATATGTAAACATGCTTCTGACATATTCTAAAAAATCCCATTGCAGATAATACACTGATGATGTTTTTTTAATCTTCCACTATACACTATAATACTGCAGGGAAGGGATGAGAGTGGGTTTATTTAGTGCTATCCATGCCTCATTTCATTCCAATTTCATAGTGAGGCAGTTATATCTTATAATTACAGAACAGAGATCTGTTTAAAAGTTTAATAAATTTTCATTTCAAACATAATCTCCAAGATCAAGCCAAAAGTTGTTTTTAAAAAGTTGTCTTTTACTCGACTTTTACTCTGTAAAGTGTTGAATATTTACCGACCCGTGTCATTGTTTTATTTACAGCTGTAGTGCTAACCCTCGTGCTCAACAGATTCCTAGTTATGGGTAAGTGATCACAGTTATGGGTAAGTGATCACATTTATTGTGTCAAGCATGAGTTTGAAAAATCATCACATTTTTTGGAACCATACAGCCCTCTGTTTTGTTTTTTTGTTTTGTTTTTGTTATTGTGGTGGTGATGAGTTTGGGGAGGGTGTTGATAGTGGACTTTATTCCAGATAGAATGTACATACCAAAGCTATGTAAAGTTTTAGCCAAATTCCCAATAATTAGAGATCCTCTTTGGAAATTGTCTTCGCAGTTTGCTGTCAAAGGTTATAAAAATGGCCCTATTTATTCAAGTGAAATTGGGGAAAATGTTTGTTATATCAACATTATTCCCTCTGAGTGATCATCCACATATTCAGATATCTGACTGAGTTATTTACTCGATCAACTATTGTATACGGAAATGTATCATAATATTATGTTGTTTACGATTAGAAATCTGGATAGGCATATGACCAAACTCATAAATCAATTGAATAAGAAATGAATATTTGCCATATATTTTACAGTGGCTCAATAGGAGCAGACAACTTAGATGAAATTGACAATGCTCAAGAACCATTTAACCCTTATACTGTAAAGAGGGTCAACATACCCCGCTATAGTGAAACAGGACAGTAAGTATAAATACATGTATTACAAAACAAAGAAGGCAAAGACTCATTCTAGAAAATCATGTCATAATCATACTGTGCTGGAAATCATTTCATATATTTTGCTAAAAAGAATATATTATTAGCAGAAAAAAAAGAAAAAAATTCAGAAATTCTTTTCTAATTTCCACAATTTTTATATTATTATTTTTTATGTTTTAACATATATGGCGGATACATGAAGCAGGCTGATATGCTTTGTCTCATAAATATATATTTCTTGTCATTCATTAAGTTCATTAAGTTGTCATTAAAATGTTCTGTCCGTTGACAATTGATATTTTAAAGTAAGAGAGTGTTATATAAAAGACAAGTTCTATAATGATGATTTTCCCTCACAGTCGACCAAACATCCCAGGCTATAAAGGGTGTACTTTATGGAGAGGTGTATATGCCCCAGCTCATCAAAAATCTCAGGCTACAACTGCCATCACCCACAAGTAAGTAAAATAAACAACACAAATGTTGAATTGTCACATTCAGTTCCAACCTTAACCTTTCTCTGAACAGAATCTGTAAATTGACAAATAGGCAATTCAATAAACTTAAAATATTTTTTTGCGTCTTCTGCCTTGTGCAGCAAGGGTCATTTTGAGGGCAATGTTAATAACTGTTAAACAACATCTTGAACATTTTCATCACCTGCATTTAGTTTCATAAAGGTCACGTGCTCCTCAGCATAGACCTGTCCATATGTTTTCTTAAACCAAAGCACTGTGATCATACAGATATGAATGATAACTCCTGATATATGTAACATCAGTAAACAAATCACTTTTCACTGTGTTTCCAGGTCTTTACCCATCTCTCCGAATACATCCGAGCACAAGAAAGACTCCCAGATGTCTAGGATGGTTACAACTGTTCCACCGTGTAATCCATTCAACCAGATTAACAAACTTGATGAGATCATCGCTACTACCAAAGCTGTGGCATAGACATGATTACTCTTCCCATAATATAGTTCTCTTTTCTAGACAGACACTGTCTATTATCACAATTCAACGATCAGCACATTCATTCGTTCTCCAGTTGTACTTACAATAAGTATATCAGTAGGTATAAAATACTGAACTTAAAATTCTATGTACTTATGATACGTCAATGATTCCATCTGAAGTATCCATTATTCCAATTGGAACTTACAAGTTAAAGGATTATTGTTACCACAAGTTGAACATATGAATGTTATACTTGGTGATAGAATCCCTATCTAAGATTATTTTTTAAATCACTTGGTTGTATAATTGTTATGTTAAAGTTGTCTTGTTCTTTGAATATTGTCCAAACCTACATAGTAACGATGTATCTACATGTATGTGTATACATGGCAACTGAAGTAAGCTGATTTTATTTTCTATGGGCAATGTATTTTCAGTTACCTTTATTGATACTTGATAGTCTCTACTTTTCATCAGAAACTATTGACTTTTGTTTGCTAGTCGTTAGTAACTATGAACTACAGTTACTAGTCATTAGTTACCATGGATACAGGTCATTAATAATGGACAAACATTGGTAGCCATCACTAACCATGGACATAGGTCGCCAGTGACTAGATACATAATTCTATGTTACATTAGCAATGTTGCTCTTTCTCGTTTGCAACTACCAATTACCATGGGATAGTTGCCAGTCTAAAATTACCATGGATGACTGTTCTAAATATTTACTCAAATAGAAATAGCTGGGCGTTGTCATGGTGGTGGTTGTAGGTGGCTACTACCATGAGCAACAGTCACTAGCTTCGCCTGGTGATTGGTGATGGGTACTATTGGCAATAGTTGGCACCAAGGACGACAATGTCTGGCTTTAATAGTACACTTGGCCACCATTGACGACGGTTACTAGACAACTACTAGTACATTAACAACATGTGATAGTCTTATAATTGCTGCCATCGATGTTGCTGGATGTAATCTAATTGACAACTGTATGCTGATAGATAGTCTGCCTGTAGCTATCCACATAAACAGCGAGATATGCCAGGAAGTCCAAGACGTTCAAACCTAGAAGGTATTATATAAGGTTGGTTTCAGTGCAATGATACCACAGACAAACAGTATTATAATTGAGTTGAGCCATGTTTTTGTTATATTGTTAAACATGTTGATCTATTCATTGTCTATGCTAGATATTAAGCCGTAGATACATTGTACTTGAGTATGTACATATGATTAAGTATGGAGAGTATTTTAAAGTATATCTTTACATACAGTCCACTACTCTATACATTCCAATAGGATGAAGGAGGACATGTGAGGGCGATGTTCTGGTAGACATGTGATATTTTGGGGCTAGTAGTGGGTATTTTTAATTAGCTATTCAGGTGTTTTGTACAGACTAAAGTGTTGTCACACAGGTGCTGTATCCACAAGCTATTTGTCTCTGTATATAATTGCTCATCCGGCTGTGATACATATTTACAATGTTCTATAATATATTCTCTATAATTGTTCCTTTCAATTTTCTCCCTCTTACCTTTACACAGTAAAGCTTTTGACCTTATTTTTTGTATTATATAATCAGGTTTTTCATTTGATCACCGAGTCAAGATTGATTGCACAAGGTCTAAATGTATATATTTGAGATATACTATCTCTATCAGCTCTACCTGACAGAATTATTTATTTTCCTATAAAACATATGTGCGTCGATCAACTTGTTCTCCCTCTTTTTGATGTTTAAATAAACAAATTTTGCTTTTTAGGAAATGTCTTGGTTTTCATTTGCTCAGACTGTCGTATATGTACAAACATCAATGTTGTAATATCGATACGAAGTATGACATTTAAACTGACGTGGCTTTACCTTTAGGTTATCGTCTTCCTTTTTTGGTAGAAAAAAACAAAATCACGAAATACCACTACCACTTTTTCCCATACTTGTCTGACAAGCTCAAGGTTGGCATGATCGATGCTCCTTTGTACCACTTGTAGTTTCTTTGGCGTCTTATGAGTCATAATGGAAATTAAGCCTGATCAAATACGAAAGCTATGTCCAGGTGGTCAGCGATGAAATCAAGTGAGTCGTTATGGCAGTGAAAGTCTAATAATAAAGCTGGAACTAGTTTGGCTGAAAACATCTCGTGAATAACTATCTGATAACTTCTGATAAGTATCTGTCAATAATCGATTGGTGATTCTATATAAGCCTTCCTTCCAGCCACACTGACAAAACCAATCGCATGGGAAGATTGCAGTTTAGAAGGTTAAGAATAATAACTGACATTCCTGTAAATTCCAGTGAATATATACATGAAACTGTTTATATCGAGCTAGGACAACTATCACGACCGCATATGTTAATTGACGAACACTCTTTCCTCACCAACTTCTTTAGGTCGATATCGATGTCATCTGTATTTTCTTGTTGTTTCACACGTGATAAAAAATACCATTATCGGTAAGTTAACTGTACCGATAAACCACGGGACACAATGAGAGTGTTTGAAACATTTATTAGCACCGGGGCACGAACAAAAGCTACAAAGAATGTGGCTTGTTGTCCTCTGTTGTGATTTGTTATTGTGATGTTTTCTAACTCAAAAACAACAAATGCTAACAATTAATACAAATGATATAGACTATAAACGTGAACAACACATTAATATGGTATATTATGAAGTATTATGTCTATCAAGCATCTACATTCCGATTGAAATGGATCATCTGATTAATCTTATTGATTTATTATTTTGGAACTTTAACTTCACAGAATCATTACTAGTATTAATAGACCTATCTTACGGTCATTACTTTTTCAATTCGTAATAAGGATGCCGAGTGCAAGTAATAAATATATTATCAAAAAACGTCCTCATTGCGGTATGTGAAATATAATGACTGGATAGATGGATCATGTTTTTCAATATATGTCTTCCCCATAGATTATCACAAATTAACAATTCGGATTGTGCAGAATGTACAAAACTAAAAAAATTTCAATCTGATTTTCCCCCCCCCCCCCCCCCCCCCCCCACGAAAATAACATGTTCTATATCCTGAGGTTATAACGGATTATTATTACTCTAAAGCAAATCGTCAAAGTCAGAAAAAGTTACACCACATGGGAGAGAAACACAAATGTAATATTGCTAATGTCGTTTGCTTCCATCTCCACTTCCACCACCACTTCCGCTACCACCACCAATTCCACTTCCGTTGCCACCACCACTTCCGTCACCACTACCACTTCCACTTCCGCTGCCACTTCCACTTCCGCTACCACTTCCACTTCCGCTACCACCACCACTTCCACTTCCGTCACCACTTCCGCTGCCACTACCACTTCCACTTCCGTCACCACTTCCACCACCGCTTCCACTTCCGCCACCACTTCCACCACCACTTCCGCCATCGTCAGAGAACCACTTCGCTAAATCCATCCCAGGGAGAGATTCACAAGATTTCAGTTTCTTTCCACTACGAAATATAAGCATTTTTTTTACATTATAACATAATTCATATATCGATGAACACATTTATTTTTTTATTTTTTAGTGTCATTTATTAAACCATAAACAAAGAATATGTCATATGATTTTACGTCTCATATATCGCTTGAAAAGGGCATGTTTTGTGATCTTGATCTTTGTCATTTAACCTTGGAACCTTAATTCAATCCTGATTGTGTTCGTTTATCCAGGAGATATACGTTACGTTTGAAATGGATTGGCTCATGGTAATAAATTTTCAGTAGCCGTGGCCTTAACATTTGACCTTTGAACATGCAAAGCAGATATGTGCATTGAGTTTGAGTTAACAAAAGCGAAATACACATTACTGCACCACCCACTAGTTCAATCTCCCAGAGATCTGTTGGCTCCATGAGTTTCTATCCTTTGTTTCAATATGAATTCTAATATGGATTGGTTTCAAGTTCGGTTGTGTGAAGTTGGTTCGAATTCAAGTTCATAGTTTTTAAAAAGGATATTCAAAACTTTGTTTGAAATTCCTAATTTGAACAGAAAATCGAAAAAGGTAGTGGACAGGCCTTTGTTTCAACAGAACTTTTTAAGAAAGCAACACTTGAAGTAATGCACTTCGTTTTTAAATTCTTACATAGTATTAAATACAACAAGCACCATTTTTACGCTTACCTGATTGACACTTTGAAGATGTTCTCAGGAATTAAATCTAATCCAAAATTTTCACACATGATTTTAGAAAACTTTACTTTTCTAATCTCGTCTAGCTGATCTGCAATGAAACCATGGCTTTTAATATTTTAATATTGAACACCGGATATTTAAATGTCATATTTTACTACATGATTAGCCACTTCTCAAGGTGAAAAGAAGTGAAATACGTTAATGAAATATTGCGCTGGAAAGTGAAAAGTTTAGCAAACATACGTTGTAGTAGGACAGATGTTCCTCTAGACATTGTTTCATCGATATCATCGATTTCCAGAGTCTTTTCTAACGATGCACTATAAAAGTAAAACTTAGGTGATTTTGTTGTCAATTGACATATATTTACCTTTAGTGAACCCTTCCTTTGTTGACCTCTCGTAAAAGAACCGATCTCCAGCCTTCAGGTCATGGAACTGACGTGCAAGGATATGACTGAAAACACGACCAAGATGGCCGCCGGGCAGGTCATTCTCAGAGATACCACCAGCGTACAAGTCGATGTCGTCAACATGTCTGAAATTTTTTTTATTTAAAATCAGGATTTATCACATGATATAACATCTAGCAACTTCACCAATATACCAATTTTGCTCATGTCACTAAGTTGAGCCTCTGGGTCGCGAGATCGAATTCCATGTGGGGCAGTTGCCAAGTATTGACTGCTCTCGATGGTTTTTCTCTGGCTACTCCAGATTTCCTCCACCATCAAACCTTGCATGGCCCTGGCTTTAATAGGACGTAAATCTAAGCAAAGCCAGTCAAGTGAAGCGCTTGCCATTGGGTCTGTCGGACAGGAAATTCATTTTGATGTCACCATATGAATAACGACACAATGTCAGGAAACAATGAGGTGTATATTAGATAGTATGAAAAAATGGCTTCTCCACTGTAATAATGTGTTTAACATTTGACAAAGAAATTCTTCAGAATTCAAATAAGCGTAGTCCTGTTTGAGCTCGAAAAACTGAAATTTTCTTCATGGCTTTTTTTTTAACAAGCCTTTATTACTCCGAGCCATAATTCAGGCTACTAAACAGTTTGATCAACATTAATAAATGGTCACCGACCGCGATATTTACACATGATAATTGTTTCTGGTGATATTAGACATAGCAGTCGAATATATGAGATCCAATGAATCGAATATATGAGATCCAATGAATCGAAACTTTTTTTTTTTAACATTTTGCCAGCCTCAGCGAACAGAAACTTAAACCAGAAAAATATATTAGATGTAGACACGTTTAGACACTGGGTTTCCGAGGGTGCTAGAACATGAAGATCGAAAAATCTTCTATGAAATAAATTAGAATACAAATCATTTTAACGTCAATACGTGTTGCAAAAAGAGAGACAGGTCATTTTGTCACGTCGTTCTTCAATCCTGATAACACGTCATTGTTTCCTGACGTCACAATTTTGTCGTCGTTCTTCAATCCTTCACAATGACTTCACAATGACTTTCTTGTCAGGTACCGTTAAAAAAAATCGGCCAAGATCATATAACATCGAAATACAAAATATTACCTGGACGACGTGACTGGCTACCTACCATACGACGTAATCTGGTGTCGTCATCGCAGATCTTCTTCGTTACAAAAAGTTAAGAAGCATCTTAATCGAAAACACTTTCGTGTACTGTAAACAATTAGAAACGATTGGCAAGAGTAATTGTAGTCTGACCTCATATCGAACATCGACCTTTAAATGGCATATAATTACCTCTGGATTAAGATAAAACACTCACTGGTACGCTTGTTTTAGCAACCGCCTCTCCTTTCTAGAATGGTCCGTAAGCTGACCGAATCCTGTGGCCCTAGGAGCCCCAACCCATTGTCGCCAGTCGTTGTAGGAAGGTACACCATGATCGCGTCCACGTTGAAGATTAAGGGATCCAAGGTCAAAACTATGACCATCAGAATCAAGGAAAAGAAGGTCACGAATGCCGCGCTCGAAAATTCTACAAAAGAAACACGTAATAATGGAAGAAGTTTCCAAGACAGCAGAGGGATCACAGGGGAGAATGAAAGTTGTTTTATAAAATTGTCGAGGAGAATAAAAGAAATCAGTCAAACATACAATCACATAAATGCTTTTCATCGCAACTAACCTGTCTCTTTTCATAGATTCGTTTGCGCACACCCATCGAGCTAGAAGAGGAATGTCATTTCCGTTGGCACCTACCACCATGGATGGCCTAAAAAAGGTTTCCTCTATACGTTTAACTTCAAACGTCAGGAAGTCGTGAAGTAAGAATGCCTGGAATCCGCTAACCAATGAATGTCCAAACCTCATAGCCGCAACGGCAAACGAATTCTTGATGGATGGGTCGACGTTTGGATTATAGGGGTCCCCTGTCTGTCGGCTAAGGTTATAAGATGTCAGGAGGTCTTCGGGTAGGAGGCTAGGTAACCACTCATAATACGTGATTTGTTGGAGTAGGGCAGACACTATTTTCCTTGTCACCCGGAATGTCTTCTCATCGGACCATCCCGGATTCAGGGTAGATAACTCACTAGCGATACGATTGTGTTCCCTGAAGAACAACACGTGATTTGCACCGAGGTGTGGGACAACATTAGCCCTGGCGTCACCTGTTTAACACAAATAGTGTAAAGTCAAGGACGAATGATAAATCATGAAGATGAGAGGCAGAAACCCATACCTAAGTAGGCATGCCCTTACTTCGTGTAATGGTAGTTACATATACATACGTAATCAATTAAAATTCATCCATATTAAGATTCGTAAATTGTATCAATTCGATCGGTTGATATTGCTAGTAGTATCGACTTTTAATCACGGATTCTATATGACTTGGTATAGTTTGTAGTATATTCCTACTCATACTGTGAACAAGATTATTGATTTACTGTAAAACTTTTAAACTGGGAGGCACGAATATGAATCCTTGTGAAAAAGTAGATACGATCATTAAGTCGCCGCGACAATAAATAAAGTCACAGTATTGCTCTCTATGAGGCGGCATTTTCTACCACTTTTATTCGGTAAGAGCATTGGAAAAAGCCTACAACATACGTTAAACTATGAAATAAAGGTATTGAAAAGTCTTTTTAATTTCTTTTTAAAATGAAACATAATTAAATACCACTATGACATAATTTATCTGACTGTTTACCTAAGAAAAGTATGGTCAGTAACAAAGTTTTTGTTTTCAAAATGGCGTTTCACTACATACAAGTCTACTGCTTTCGTTTGCTGATTCTTTTCTGTTCTTTTCATTCTTTGATTCTTTTTTGTTTGTTTATATACAAAACTGTTGATATCGACTCAATGGAAAATATAATAACACGAAGAGAAACATATATTGACAAGAAAGTTACCTGTTTTGATACAGAAATCGCCAGGTTGTGAGATGATACACGAATCATTGCTTCCGGGAGGGGGCAGGTTTCCTGGAGAGGACAGCAACATTCCTATAAAACCGAAAAGGAAAGTAACGTACAGTATTAAGATTAACATTCCTACAAAACCAATGGGATGGTGATATACAGCATTAGAATTAACACTTTATTGAAACCTACACTACGAGAAAAGACAACAGAGCTGAGAAGTTATACTGATCAACAATATACTGTAAATGGACTTATTTTAGCGCAGTCATTTTAGTGCTAATGCAAAAAAAGCATGTAAACTATTATTTATTCACACGGATATCAATAAGTGCAATTCGATGGTTTAACATCAAAGTTTATTTTTACAAAACATAGCACTGTACATTGATTATCGGTTCAAAGACATCACGAAAAGTACTGAAGTAAAGCTACCGTTCTAGTGAGTACGTTTACAGTACTCTGATTCATGTTCTCACAAATGAGCCATAACAAAGAATCTGAAATGATCTGGAAAATTCAAAAAATATTATCAGATGGGCATTATGGTGTTCATAGTATTTGAGTGAATAGTCGAGAATGGTTTCTCAAGATATGAAAGTCTGCAAAATTTGACTGTTTTGGAAATGAAATAGAAATTAAGATAAATTACAGTTTACAGGAAAAAGCTGTTAAGTTTTGCGGAAGAAAACTTGACCAATAGATATTCACTCTCAATGGACTTTTAAGTCATGATAAGGCGTGCTGAACAAACTATCCACTTTTGGACAAATATATATTACATAGCGTAAAACCAAAGGATATTAAGAACGAGCACGTGTAATAATGCACAATGCCATTTCAGCATACTCACCTTTCGTAAATGACCGGAGAGACTGGACCTCCTCAAAAGAAGATCCGTATACATTAGACCCATCTATAAAGGCAGTGATAGCATTGATCTGTTGTCGCATTCCTGTTAATATTTAATAAAATGGTTGAGTATGAGTGGTATTAAGACGTAAAGTAGTTGTAGATTGGTACAATAATCAGAAAAAAATATACTTTGTTTACGGGAAACATATTACTTAATTATCTGAAAGTACCGTCCGCGTGCCCATGTTAGGAATTATTCTTAACGCAGCATTGGAAAAGAAAGGACTACGGGGTTAGGAGGCGATAGTTTAAATACAAATGCAAAATCTCATTAGTTGTTATCGTAGCATATAATCTCTGTCCACCACTGAAAGAAAAATTATAAGATTGGATCAGCGTTCGAGCTAGAAGTAAACTTGTGAGACGTCGATGAATAAAGGACAGGAGAGCATTGCAAAGCGTTTCTACAGTCATAACATATACATATGTAGCATAATGGACGCAGTGGATAAACTTTTTTTCTCTCATGTACATTTTTATTAGATCAAATGTAATATTACAAAATGTGGTATATTTAAAACATTATTCATAGTTTTTTAATGCAATACATCAATAATTGTAAGATTATTGAGAAATACAATGAATACCTACCCGGATCACAGGAATCAAGGGCTGCTGAGGACCTGACAAAGTTCATACACGGGGTATTAAAATGTGGATCGTTGGTTGGGATGTCAATTGTGAAGCAGTCCTCTCTGTAAAATAGGACATAACACAATCAACTAAGGCAGTACAGCAATGTGATCACAGTTGGCTACTGATCAGGAATATGTTCGAAACATAGAGATAGAGTTTATGTTATCCCGTTCCTAATACTGCCCGATCTGTTATTTCCTGCCATAAGATCCCGGTACAACGTCATTAGGCTGACCGTGTCTGATGGTCATTGGGAGTCCACCACCAGTCACTACACTAAGGGTACAAACCAATCCATTGTTCTATATGATATGTGGGCTGGTAGAACACGACAGGCAAGTGTGTTTATTCATATAATAAACAAGATTATCGAAATATATAGTATTGTAATATTTTAAATTATATATTAATGCAGTATAAAGAGCGTATCTGCATCAGCTCGGTCTTTTTATTAACTTGGTTTACTAAAAGATAGAGCTGCAAAAAGCAAATAAAATGTTGAAATGGTAGAGAGGCGTTCTGGGGCACAAGAACCGTGTTCATTTAGGAAGTAGTTCTGGTGGTTTTAGGTTTTAATATCTCGTCATTCGTAACATCTCCTTATATAAAATGTAGATAAAAGGAAATAAAAGTCCCTGTCACAGACTTATTTCACATGAGTACGGAAAAGTTATATTGAAAACAATAACTTATCCAGCTTTAATTAATGGTTAAGGCCAACACCATTGATTACTATAAACCTATTTATATATTAAATGGTTAAATTCCACATATTTCGCGAGCGAGAGCATTTCGTTATATAACTCGTCACGAAAAATTTTCAGACATAGATAAAATACACACACAATTATTTTTCTAAATCATGAAATATAAATGCCCCAAAAATGTCGCCGCGAACATAAGGTTAGTTAATTAGAGGTCCGTGGCCTCACCTGGTCGGCTCCCAGTTGGTACCGTACCTGAAAAATAGGTAAGGAACTGGACTTTGTGAAAAATGGGTGGCAATCCAAACGTTGATAATGAATCCCCGTTTGATTAAAAAGATTTGTACCATATAGTTTTAAACGTTATTAACATTATCTTTTACATATAGCACGCATTTTCAAATACAAGTGTGTATGTTGTAGTACAGAACTTTTCACACCCCCACAACCACGAACTGAAATACATCCATAAATGAATCACAAAGCAATTTTTATTACTTTTGTACGAAAAGGGTGACACACTTGGTATTTTCTGGTTATAAAAATTGTGACCGTTACATTTTTTTTTTGGAAAGGACATCCAGCCATCGAGCAATTTGTCTTGCACATGACTATGCAAGACAAAGTACATTTAATTATTCATCATCAAATATTGCTGACAATGAGATTGTTCCTCAGTGATATGTCATTGGGATAGGACTACTTGTTACTCAGTGTTAATACGGGGGTACAGAAATGTAGAACACGAAAAAATACATAATTACAAACTCTGTATAAATCCAACGAAAAGTCAAAACGGATTTTTTTAAATATTATAAAAAATGTCTAAAAGACAGGTTATAAAAAACGTAAAAATTATATTTATATATCTCATTTGCTTATTTATATTAATTTACTTTTATTAAATATCGAAGCTGAAAAGCATCGTTTTACAATAAGCTGTTATATGTTTTAATTTGCTACGGGGACATAAAACCTACAGTATTGTATAGTAATAACGTACCTCCCGGAGCCGTCGGTCCCGTCACAACAGTCTATCTGGGATCCTTCCTCCCCTTTATCATACACAGGAAATGCAATCATCAAAATCAATCTTTATTTAAACAGAACATTCGTATATAATTTTGTTTGAACTATCACGTATTTCACGGTGTAAATTTTAAATCTTTAGATCAATGATAACTTATATTGCATTAAATACATTAAATGGAACATATAAGCTAGGTTGGATTATTATTTAAATGAACGATTTAAATAAAAAAAAACATAATATTTTATTAATCTTAGAAAAACATTATTCTTTCGAAGAACTCCGTACCGGCGGTATAATGCAATACAGCAATAAGTATATTCGAACAAGCTGTTGTTTCACAATAACATTGTAAAATATAGTACTTATATCATACTACAATCAATCAGTTGTATTTGATTGGTATTAGCATACTTCTGCTGGACCATCAAACACGCACCTGCTGCAGTAGGAGTAAGTGTGATGTCGTGGTCAAGGAACTGACCCCAAGCCATCACCATTAACGACATCTCGTTATCTTTCTTTTCTTTACTTGTGTTTGCAAACAAGATGTTGCTGATCGTCCTGGGGCTGGGCAGAGCAGAATCGTTTCGACTGTTCATGTTCCTTGGAGCACTGATGCCTATAATACAACAAAATATTGATACTAAAAACAATAGACTATCACTTTCGTTCACGGATAGAGCATTTTTAACATTTTACAGAACATATTCAAAATAGTAAGTATATTTAGGGGGAGGGGGGCATTCATGTCGAATGATACAATGAAAACACTTCAGTGGTATTGCTTTCCCTCATTTTATATACTGTTCATATATCTGGCGTGAGCTTAGCAATATACCTTATAAGAGATTAATAAGAGATTTCAATTGTAGGAAAATACTACAGGATTATTGCTTAATGTCAGATATGTTCTTATTTCCTCGAAATTCCACAAAATTGAACAATGGAAATGCATGCAATGAGAAGATTTTTCAACTTTAAGAAAAAATGGTTCTTAGTTTTAAAGATTTAAATTGTGAATCATCCGCTTCTCTCATCAGAATGTTTCCTTTTGTAAGTAATCCACCTACAATGCACAAACTTATGGCTGACTTACCGTCACTGTAGCTGGCCGGGAGGTAACGTTTCTGAGCAGTACCAGCGGCACCCCAGGACGGGTGTTGTAGGTTGTTACACTGACCATCTTCCGTGCGGTACTTTTGACTGGTCGATTCACACATTGACGGATTGAGTACTGTTGTACAAGGGAAATTCTTCTTCCATTCGGACATGATATCTTCGGCTTCCAGGATTTCTGCCAGATTAAATCCGGTTCTGTGTGACCAAAAGGATAACTTTTGATATTCATGAAAGATATCGGCAATACAGATAACAAAGACAATTGAAAAACTAAAGGGAAAAGAACTACAAAACAAAAATAAAACAAAAACAAAAACTAAAATAAAACAAACAAACAACCAACAACAAAAAACCCAGAAGAATTGAAGTCAGATCGTGGGGTTGCAAATTGTCGATATCTGTTTCGGAATTCAAAAGGCTAAGGCTTTATTCAGAGGAAACTAATACCCGAGCGGTGAGGTAAAATGGCGGGAATGACTTATTTTAAAATTGGCTGTAAAAACCATGCATTCAATGCATTCAATATTATTACAATTTAATCAAATGCAGATAATTATCATCCACATGGTTTCAAAAGGATCAGTAAACACCCAGGTGGCAGAGGATGGTCTATTTTATTAGATATGTATTTTAATCAAGTTTCCAACTTACATTTTGGTGAGTTCTTTAGCTGCCGCTAGTGAGCGGGTGGCTTCCTCCTCTTTTGCCCGGGTCTTGGGACTAGACATCTTTAACTGGTGAAGTTGTCTCGCACTGTTCCCTTTATTGTGCTTGTCAATACCTGAAAAACCACACATGTTTGTACCTCCTTCACCAAACGGTGGAGTTACCTAGTTCGTTATTCACATGCCTTTACTTACATGACACGTTAAAATTTAGTTAATCCGTACAGTCCGTGTCATGAAACATTACCAGTGCATTTTGCTTGTTATTTGTGTTACAATATCGCACCATTAACGTTTTGTTTTAATTCGGTAGTTCGTCACTGCAAGAGGATATGATACGATATAAATACATCTGATCTAGATTTCGTAACTTTAATTTGGATGATATAATATAAAGACACATTTCCATTGAACTCCCGATCTTTGTAATAAAACTTTGTGTAACTGGGTTCATAGAACAAATAGGAAGCAATTACCTGTTTCGAAGAAATGTTTTCTTTGCTCCTTTGTCTTTGTTACCGCTAGGTCACCCATTTCCTTTGCATATTTGACGAGGTCCTCGACCAATTCTTGCTCCAGCACCTTGGCTTTATCGGTGATTGCTGATGTTTTATCGACCATACAACAGAAGAGTGTCCCAACGATAGCTACCCGTAGTAAAAACATCGTATGCGTTGGTTCTGGAAAAAGAAATCTACTCTATGGCATTGATCGTCGACAGAGGTTTTAGACTTTGTTTGATATAGTCAATAGTTATAGTCATTTAAGGAAGATTTGAGTTTCCCGATGTGTTTCGATCTCATTTTAAGATATGTCTGTAATATATCTTATAAATAGTTCAATCATGTAATAAAAAATAAGACTAAAAAGCATGTGCATTGTATTTCTTATTACTTATATGCCTACATGTTTTTCAAAATCCTTTGAAAATTGTAATAATAGTTCAATTTCTAATAAGCTGAACATCAATATTGGTACGGGGGTAAGACCATGTGTGATTGTGGAATTGGGCTCTGTTTATTTATTTAATACATATATCCGATTTCTATTAAAATATGATCCACCTCCGCACGACCCTGTGTATTATATGAACCGAAAATAATACCAGTACGCTCGACTTCACTTTGACGTCGGTTATCAGAGAAGAGCCCAAGGGCGATAACCGGCATTGGCTTATATTGTTGTTTTACATAAAATGTCGACCGTTAAATTACAAAGTATCATGGCAGTTTACAACGTATACATGCAGTTATAAAGTAAACTGGAAAAGAGTCAGTGTTTACTAGTAGTAAGTATTTTGCTGGCCGCTGTCGGACATCGTATATTTATCATTTACTGTAAAGGAGAGACCGAATATCCTTCCGGAGTGCCTGGCTCCAGGTTTTTTGTATATTTTGAAGAGTGTGTGTTCTAAAATACGTAATTTATTCTAGATCTGCCCGTGTTTAAATTGTTTAGACTTTATACATATAATCATTTCAGCGCATTCAGTATGACTGGCATATACTTATTTAGTATTAATCCTACAGATATATATATTTATAAGAATCCAGACTAATCTGGAAAACAACCATTGATATTGCTTCCTTGACCCATACTATTTTGTTTCAAATTTGAGTTGTTTTCCCCTATATTTCTTGCTTCTGTTTCTATTTTTATAGAAAAAAAATCTCTGGTAAAAGATGTGTTTTTTTTCTCATTCTTTGGAATTTTATCCAGGGATAAATCGATACATATGTTGACAATTGTTTTAAGACGATTCGTTTAAAGATGCTCCACGGCGACAGAGCATAAATGATTTTCATAATTTCAACAATAATTGACGTTTAATCGTATATATATATGTCTAATTAAACCAAAAAATAATACAAAATTTATTTTGCCTTTGGTACTTCATTCCATATGGGATATAGTGTTACGGATTTTTTTTTCGGAATGCAATGAATTTTTTTTTTATATTTTTAACTTGAAGTAAAATAAGAAGCTCAAACTTTTCAATGGTTGTAATGGTCTAAAGTAAGTACCTTTTGCAACTGAAGGAAAATACTAAACCATCTGCTCCTGTTTTTGACAGTGAAAAAATACCATTTGTCAGCGGTTGAACATCTTTAATTCAACTTCAATGATTAGTTTAGAACTCTTTCTGCACATAAATCTGAAAGATTCTTTATTTCCTCGATATTGAGATAGCATGCCTTACATGCACGAGCTTTTATAACATTACTCGGTTATGTTAAGGAGAACATGGTAAGCGGTGTTTAGGTTGTGTTTATGTTATATATTTTTAAGATAAACAATGCAGGCTAGTACATAGCCAATTGGTCAGTTTAGCTGACCTTTGTCAGATGTAGTATCACTTTGTAAGTATACTCTACACACCGAGTAAGTCCGATGATTCTACTTTCCAACTCATCTTCTATTTCCATGACAAACTACTGCCCAGAAGGAACATATACTTATCGTTCTCTGAATTTGTATAACAAGAATGTTTAATTATGTTGTCCGATTCTTTTCGACACAATTTACTTTCTGATCTACATGATATACACCGTATGTCTGGTTCAGATACTTCAAGCTTTATACTTCCCATAGATAATTTAGACAAATGTGCGATCATTTACCTCTAACTATTTTACATCATTTGAAGGGAAAATGTTATATAATGTAAGTAATATGTCATATAATATGATTAAAGAAATCATTTATGACTGATAATACAGCATATAATACTTACCTTTCGATGCCACTATCCCTCTCGTGTCTGTGGGGGACTTGACCAGACCTGGTAAGAGGTGTATTTAAACAGACTGACCAAGTCTACGTCACAACACTATCAATTTGATTCGCTGTTCTAATGGAGAAAATCACGAGAAAACACATTAGTCGTCAGGTGGGCGGTCTAATGGACACTTTCAATCCAGGTCATTTTATTTTCCTTTTCTATCAAGTGAGGATGCTTAAAATCCACGTAAAAACTCTGGTAGGAAATCGGGCCGTTTTAATTGTTTCACAGCTGTCTCTGGATTTAATACTAGAACATAGCTAAAGATGTATTAAAGGTACATACATATTCCCAGTAAATATCAAGTTTGTTCAAGGATGCACTCTGTAGTTTCAGAAAAAACTTGTAAAAAAAATGACCAAACTTTTCAAAAACTCCTTTCCACATTTTCATAATTTATGCATATTTTTTATAGTTACCATGACAACCACAGCTGCACAATTAGAAAACATACATTATAGTTGAATCAGCAATGTACTATATATTTCAAATACAACAAATTAATCACTAAATAACAGTTTTGAAAACTTGATGGATTTGGGGGCCAAAATGGGCCCAAACCATACATATCGATAACATTTTTTTTAACTGTGTCAGCATTTTCTTAAAAGAGGTAAAACCCTTTACTATCCTTTATATTATTTCTTCTTAAATGCTGAAGCATATCCCATACAGAACAATTGTTACTGATGAACAACCAAACGTTAAGCTCGTCTCAAAAAGACTTTTTCAGTGACTTATTGACGCTGATGATCGACATCGTTTATTTCACAATCAAAACTTTATTTTTTTCAAGAAAGTAAAAGAAAAAAAAGAAGAATGAAAAATATTTCTGTTAAAATACACATCCTTCTAATCCTTCTGTTTAATAACCTTTATGATGCGGAGTGATAATAAGGATCTGTTGTTAATCAGATTGAAGATAAAGTAACAATTTTATTATCAATATGACATCAATAATTTTCCAATTTCTTTTCAAGGTTTAGTTTTATTAGTTTAATGTCCTATTAACAGCCAAAGTCATGTAAGGACGTGTGGAGGAAATCTGGAGTACCCGGAGGAGAACCAACGACCAGTGGTCAGTTCCTGGCAACTGCCCCACATGGGGTTCGAACTCGCATCCCGGAGATGGTGTGCTTGTGGTAATATGTCGGGACATCTTAACCACTCGGCCACCGCGGCACCGGATTTCTTTTCATCAAATGTCATCCACATAGTCCAAGGGTGGATATAGTGATAGTAACCACTGGAATACCGGGGATGGTGCAATGATAAATTCGCGCAATCAGAATAGATGCCAATCAAAGATATGCATAGAATGCAATTAGCAAAATCTTATTTTAGCGAAAAGTTTCTGGAGGAAAGGATCTAAAATATGAATACCATTAAAATTGGCTTGTTTTCAGCATAATTACACAGATCCTATTGACACGTGCCTACTTTATCAACAACACGAATGAATAGATGAGTAAATGAAATGAATGTAAGAATGGACGTATGACATAGGGGCCTACGTGTTAACAGCACCACTACTCAGACACAAATGACGCGTTGTTTATTACGGATCACAGTAAACATAGAGCCATATGATAACGTCTGACGAGTCTTATTGTTCGTGTTTACGTGAAGACACGTAGAGCTCCGGGACGTTTCAGAGTCAGTCCCGATAGCTGTCATATGATCAGGTGTGTGTATCAATACCATGTGTACTGAAATCAATTAAAGACTTTAAAATGTTTTAAAAACTAAACAATTTCAAACTATGAGATCATACACTGTATTCTACAAGTGTATTGATGTATCATATTCTGATAAATATGCCCTTCTATGTTTCTAAAAAAATTTGTAGCAGATCGGATCACAGAAATGATGTAACACATTGTGTGTACTTTTTAATAGTCAATAATATACAAGTTTATTTCGTTAAAAAATCCATCACATGACCTAGACCAGCCTGTGTCATCAACATGGTTTTTTTTTTTTAGTTTTTTTTTTTAGATTTCATGGTCATATGGTTTACATGTTTACATTGTGTGACATTGACATGTAAAATCATGTCAACAGTATTGTTGAAGGACAACATAATATATTTGTATTGTCTTGTTTCCACCAAAATGACGAGCAGATTATTCGTTTATATGAAAAAGATTAATCCTAACTTGCACAAAGTCAATTTTAACTAGTTTAGATCAAGTATTAAAGGCATGCTTCCATTACTTTACTCGTTACTTACATCCTAACAAAACAACAATTTTTCATTTAAATATCTATTATAGAATAGATATGCAAATGTCATAAATGAAAGTTCATTAATAACTATAATAATTATATAAGACCATAGAACAAAGCATAATTTTATACATAATTATATAATGTGTAAATCCTCCTGGAGGTATCCAGTATTGAATAACTCATTAAAAGGAAGTATAAACTTATATCACACCAAAAAATCTATCAGAAAAAGATTGTGTCTGCAAATAGCTGAGGACAACAAGTTTACCGAATCAGAAAGAGAAATGACTTGCAATCTTGAAATTTCGTTTTGCATTGATGCTTGGCCAGGGCTATCTCAATATCTCAATAATGTCGATTTTACATAGGTTTTAATTATTCTCGTAATATAACAAATAAATGAATATAACATTTGTTTCATATATACTTATCAAACACACTAAGATACCGTTCAGACAAGCTTTCTATAGCCACCGTTTGGTTCCGCCAATATAAGGCAAACTGCTGTGGGAGCCTGGACTCCACCACACAGGTTGTTCTACAAGTATACCTGAAATCGCATCGTTCATTAGTTTGTAACAGATATAAATGGAGTGTAGGTCTTGAAGATAACTATTATTTAACTTTATCAAAATGAAGTGTATTCAGATACCAAACATTAAATATACATTTCTGTCTTAAACGAAACTGCAGGGACATGCTTATCAAGACATGTTTTAAAATATTATACTGGAGAAACAATGCTACTTGACGAAAGTTATTAAGATCTGTGCTCGCGACTACTCCGGCTTTCACACTTCATTGATCAAGCTCATATCCATGGTTAATGTTTGTGATGGGTTTCTTTTCTTGTTGCGTGAGGACTCATACACGTAGTCCTTATCCCTCCGTAGAATGAAGTAATTGACATCTCTCAAGTTCTTGAAGTAGTTGATATTGAGTTTATTTTGCTGTCTACTGTCTTGTTTTTGCAAGTTTTTATACCGCAGTAATTGCTCTCGCATGCTGTGGGTTTACTTTTGTTTTGCTTGCAAAGCATCATCCCTTTTCCTTTTTACTGTTTGTGTCGCTAGATGCTCCACCACTGACAAATGATATTTTTTTCACTATCAAAAACAGGAGCAGACGATGTAGTATTTTTCTTCCGTTGCAAAAGTCACTTACTTTACATCATTACCACCATTGAAAAGTTTGAGTTTCTAATTTTACTTCAAGTCAAAAATATGAAAAATAATTAATTGCATCCCGAAAAAATTCCGTGGTACTATATTCTATATGGAATGAAGTACTGATTGCGCATGCACCGAAGGCGATTAAAATCAGCTGTTTGATACTCCGCTTACTACGTGCTCCGCTGCTGAAGCGGAGTATCAAACAGCTGATTTTAATCAGATTGCGCATGCACCGAAGGCGAAAGAAATTATTTCATATTATTTTTTTGTGTTAATTAGGCATATGTATATACACGATTAAACACAAATTATTGTTCGAATGATGAATATCATTTATGCTCTGTCGGCGATGGAGCATCTTTGAGCGCGTTTTTGCGATTTGCATTTATTTGACTTATTTTATAAAGGTCATCATCTTTAAGTCCATCAATCGTTCCTTTTAACCTGTTGGCACGTGCTGTAGGTTCGTCTTTTTCTCTCTCTCTCTGTTTTTTTGTAGGTCTCTTTGTAACTTACTTTCATCCTTTCTACCTACACTTCATGTCATAAAGTCAATGTAAAACTTTCCAAGACTTCCTCTCTGAAAGCTCCTGGTGTTGTTTAACCGAAAGTAGATTGTCTAAGCCGGAATTATCAAATGAGATTCAATCGGGGTATCGGGGGATTATAAAGCATCTATAATACTGCTGGCTTCATCACTTCAGGGAAACATCTCCAAATTATTAGGTTATCGCATAAAATATGCAAGCAGGTGAGGAAAAAGACACGCGTGCCACTTTAAAACAGTCAACTTACAACATACCTAGTGGACTTTCGGAATTGTTCAGAATTTTGTGATGCGTTTCCTACAAATGTAAATTAAATATACCAAAAGTTACTCTGGATAAGAACGTATTGCCTGTTTAGTGTCAAAATAAGATATAGATATGTCCGCTTCACTCACAAATCCATGCCTGTGGCTCACAAAGTGTATGGTATAGTTGTGTGTATTAGGAAATCGTGCGAAAGTATCATTAATATCCCCGGGTAGTTATCCTACTGGCCTGACCAGAGATTTATCAAGAGTAATATTCAAATGTTTTCTCTCAAATCAAGGTCACAAATTAAACTGCAGTGAAGATGCCCATCAAATACACAAGAGATCGACAATTTGAAATTTTGGTCCACAATATTAGAATAATTTTTGTATCATATGATACAGCCACGTAATACATGTAAAACTTTACATGCAGTAGAAATTTTTTTTTTTTATATTTGCTGATATATCATGTTTTGCAGAACAATATTGAACAATTATGCATCTGTCGGATTAGCAATTCTGCAAGTCATAAAAACATCTCAAACCCAATACTGAAATAAAAAGAGATACATTCTTAATATTTATTTATAGAACACTGATAAAAGAACAAAACTGGTATGGATAATGGTATGATAATAAATTGACGGTCCATTCCCAAATGAGTTGGTTTAACAGCAACATAATTGATCGTACATCATAACCCACAACATTTTGTTATATTACCGTAAAATTAATTGCATCACGCACATAAGATAGGAGTAAGTACACGTGCACTGTTCATATCGGTTTAATATTTAGGTCCTGCGTATGTTAGTTTCAATGACGGTTTAGTTATTTTCAATATTAATTTGTAAACATGCAAGGTCATTGTGACCTGTGAAGCTTCCTTGCAAGAATCGATCAAGAATGAGCGTATACAATTATATTGCTTTTAATAAAATTAAAGTTCTTAAATAAATGTAGGGCATAGAGGCAACAGCAAGTTATAAAACAATATCCTGTATAGATTTTGAACTGTGGCCTGTATCTCTTATTTGGTTACTGTTAATAAATATCACAAAAAGTTGTGCTTACTATTTGAATCTCATTCCATAGCATAGGAATGCGACCAGTCAAATATGAGTTAACTGTTATATTCATGCTTAGTCCCAGAGACAGATTCGTTATTAAACATTAATTTAACCATAGGTATGCTTCTAGTCCCTTTCTAATGCTATCCAATAATTAGATTTAGGGAAAAGTCATTTATATGAAAATAACCAAAGTGAAACCTTTGACACTGACAGTCATATCCATTCACTCATTTGTACAGTTATGAGCCCCCATCCAATTAGAGTGCTGCACCAGTGAAATTTGGTTAAATTCCAACCAGTGGACCATTCACAATATCAGCTATGGTGGCCATCTTGGAATTCAGATCAATAAAAAAAATGCTTGTTCACTAGTTTGGGACCATATATTTAAATGATAATCTTTAAACATATCGACCAAACAATACACCAGAACTTGAGAAGTTCAAAATGTGTTGTCAAGATGGCAGCTGTGGCACCATCTTGTATTTTGGATTGACCCAAAATATATCAACACTTGGTTGGAACCATGTAAGGATCATTTAAACAGGAGATCCCAGAGGGATCTTGGCGCCCACCAAAGAATGATCTATGTCTGACAAAGGAAAGATGGATCTTTTCTCTACTTTCCGTCTCAAAATGCAATATGCATAACTAGGGCCCTAGGGTAACCTACATATGAATTTTGAGAAAGATCCCTTCAGTACTTTCTGAGAAATAGTCATAACAAACTTGAACTATCAAAATCCAAGATGGCTGCCTGGTGGCCATCTTGTTGACAGATCGGTCCCAAAACGCAATATGCACAACTAGGGCCCGACAACACGGACAAAAGGCGATTTGAATAGCCTACCATCTGATGATGGTGGGGTAAAAAAAATGCAGATGAATTTCACTGGTAGAACAAGAGGGTGGAAATCTATGATTTTGGATTGACCCGAAAAATAACAACACTTGGTCAAGACCATATCAGGATCGTTTCAGCTCAATTCCACCGGTAAAACTTGAGGAGTTTAAAGTGTGAAAAGTTTACTGGCGGCTCACAATTACCGAAAAAATGAGAGTAACAAGAATCGTTCATATGGAAGTACAGACCTATGATTACCGACATCAAAAGAACTTAGAGAAGTTCAAAATGTGAAAAGTTTATTGATGGAGGACAAAGCATGGTAACTATAATCATCCTGAAACTTTGGTCAGACGACCTAAAAAACAACAAAACCAACAGCTTTGTGAAATGTCTTTTATTTGATTATGCAAATAAGTCCATCAAATATTGATTATCTCCCTTGAAAGTATAAATTTACTGGGAAGTCTCCAAATTCCAAATACAACTAGTTTTTTGAAAAGCTTGAGTAAATATTATACCAATATAAAACATTTTTAAATGGTCAACATAAATAAATACAAGAGATCCCAGAGGGATCTTGGCGCCCACCAAAGAATGATCTATGTCTGACAACAGAAAGAGGGATCTTTTCCCTGCTTTTCAAACTTTTACTACATACTATATATTAAACTTGAGAAAGATCCTTTCAGTACTTTCTGACATATATAGCAGAAACAAACTTCAATTATCAAAATCCAAGATGCTACCTGTCGATCATCTTGCTGACCGATAAGTCCGAAAATGCACTAGACCCCTTCAGGAACCTGCACATGAAATTTGAGAAAAAAACCTTCATTACTTTCTGAGAAATAGCGGTAACAAACTTTAACTATCAACATCCAAGATGGCCGCCCTTCGGCCATCTTGTTGACCGATCTGTCCCAAAATGCAATATGCACAACTAGGGTCCTAGGGGAACCTACATATGAAATTTGAGAAAAATTTCCTTCAGTACTTTCTGGGAAATAGCGTTAACAAACTTTAACTATCAAAATCCAAGATGGCCGCCGGTGGACTATCTTGTTGACAGATTGGTCCCAAAATGCAATATGCACAACTAGGGCCCTAGGGGAACCTACATGTGAAATTTGAGAAAGATCCCTTCACAGCTTTCTGAGAAATAGCGGTAACAAACTTTAACTATCAAAATCCAAGGTGGCCGCCAGTCGGCCATCTTGTTGGCCGAATGGTCCCAAAATGCAATATGCACAACTAAGGCCCTAGGGGAACCTACATGTGAAATTTGAGAAAGATCCCTTCACAGCTTTCTGAAAAATAGCGGTAACAAACTTTAACTATCAAAATCCAAGATGGCCGCCAGTCGGCCATCTTGTTGACTGATTGGTCCCAAAATGCAATATGCACAACTAGGCCCTAGGGGAACCTACATGTGAAATTTGAGAAAGATCCCTTCACAACTTTCTGAAAAATAGCGGTAACAAACTTTAACTATCAAAATCCAAGATGGCCGCCAGTTCGGCCATCTTGTGGACCGATTGGTCCCAAAATGCAATATGCACAACTAGGGCCCTAGGGAAACCTACATGTGAAATTTGAGAAAGATCCCTTCACAACTTTCTGAGAAATAGCGGTAACAAACTTCAACTATCAAAATCCAAGATGGCCGCCAGTCGGCCATCTTGTTGACAGATTGGTCCCAAAATAGCGCAATATGCACAACTAGGGCCCTAGGGGAACCTACATGTGAAATTTGAGAAAGATCCCTTACACAACTTTCTGAGAAATAGCGGTAACAAACTTTAACTATCAAAATCCAAGATGGCCGCCAGTCGGCCAACATCTTGTTGACCGATTGGTCCCAAAAATGCAATTATGCACAACTAGGGCCCTAGGGGAACCTACATGGTGAAATTTGAGAAAGATTTCCTTCACAACTTTCTGAAAAATAGCGGTAACAAACTTTAACTATCAAAATCCAAGATGGCCGCCAGTCGGCCATCTTGTATGACCGATTGGTCCCAAAATGCAATATGCACAACTAGGGCCCTAGGGGAACGTACATGTGAAATTTGAAGAAAGATCCCTTCAGTACTTTCTGGGAAATAGCGGTAACAAACTTTAACTATCAAAATCCAAGATGGCCGCCAGTCGGCCATCTTGTTGGCCGAATGGTCCCAAAATGCAATATGCACAACTAGGGCCCTAGGGGAACCTACATGTGAAATTTGAGAAAGATCCCTTCACAACTTTCTGAGAAATAGCGGTAACAAACTTTAACTATCAAAATCCAAGATGGCCGCCAGTCGGCCATCTTGTTGACCGATTGGTCCCAAAATGCAATATGCACAACTAGGGCCCTAGGGGAACCTACATGTGAAATTTGAGAGAAAGATTCCTTCACAACTTTCTGAAAAAATAGCGGTAACAAACTTTAACTATCAAAATCCAAGATGGCCGCCAGTCGGCCATCTTGTTGACCGATTGGTCCCAAAATGCAATATGCACAACTAGGGCCCTAGGGGAACGTACATGTGAAATTTGAGAAAGATCCCTTCAGTACTTTCTGGGAAATGCACAACTAGCCCTAGGGGAACGTACATGTGAAATTTGAGAAAGATCCCTTCAGTACTTTCTGGGAAATAGCGTAACAAACTTTAACTATCAAAACTAGGTATCTGATGATGGTGGGCTAAAAATGCCATTGTCGTGATATCAAACACATTGTAGTCTGTTTAACATAGGATACCTTTCCAGTTAAGCATGTATTTATTTCACATCCAATCAAAGCTACCCATCCCTATGTATATACATGTATTCTGGCTGCATTATGAAGATTCCAAATTAAAATATTATTAATCAATATTTCATAAATAATTTGTACCTCAATTTTTTTTGCGCTATACATAAAACGTATATAAGTTTATAATCTTTGAAATGTTGCTCAATTCAATATTGATCGCGTTTGTTTATCAATGTAAATGTTGACATACAGTCCATGAGCCAGCGTACTGGTAAAGAACACATTCTCCTGGAGTTGATCTTGGGGAAGTTGACTGAGTTATCATGCAGTACAAACACACAACACTGGGCAGAGTCACTCTCAGGATCAGCGTGGTACGGCACCGTCAACGTCGACTCGTCCAGACTACCTACTTTTGGTTCCCGCCGAAGGATCAGACCTCCTCCAGTCTTTACCAAATCCATCAGTTCTGTCTTCTCTGGGGTGGGGTACTCAAATTTACCATGGAAGTAAAACTGGCACCCATCAAATAGACCAGGAAGCTGTAAATAAAACATTTAAAACTGTAACCACAACTTACAAATATCAAACATAGATAAGTGTCATTAAAACTAAGGGATAAGAGGGGATAAGGGTTTTATACCGGAATCAGCTTGCCTGTCCATAGAAAAAATTTGCAGATATTCATGCAGGTTTTCAAAACTTTGGTTTCCATGGTACAAGGTCTTTATACACAGGTTTCAAAAAATTTGATCAGACACCTCTTAAACTACTTAATCTGTTTTATTGTACTGGTACCTACCTGTAGTCTGTTGTAAGCCCTGCCCCTGTGTGTTTGTACTTGTACCTAACTGTAGTCTGTTGTTAGTCCTGCCCCTGTGTGTTTGTACTGGTACCTACCTGTAGTCTGTTGTTAGTCCTGTCCATGTGTATCTGTTCTGGTACCTACCTGTAGTCTGTTGTTAGTCCTGTCCATGTGTATCTGTTCTGGTACCTACCTGTAGTCTGTTGTTAGTCCTGCCCCTGTGTGTTTGTACTGGTACCTACCTGTAGTCTGTTGTTAGTCCTGCCCCTGTGTGTTTGTACTGGTACCTACCTGTAGTCTGTTGTTAGTCCTGCCCCTGTGTGTTTGTACTGGTACCTACCTGTAGTCTGTTGTTAGTCCTGCCCCTGTGTGTCTGTACTGGTACCTACCTGTAGTCTGTTGTTAGTCCTGCCCCTGTGTATCTGTACTGGTACCTACCTGTAGTCTGTTGTTAGTCCTGTCCATGTGTATCTGTACTGGTACCTACCTGTAGTCTGTTGTTAGTCCTGTCCATGTGTATCTGTTCTGGTACCTACCTGTAGTCTGTTGTTAGTCCTGCCCCTGTGTGTCTGTGATGGTACTACCTGTAGTCTGTTGTTAGTCCTGTCCATGTGTATCTGTTCTGGTACCTACCTGTAGTCTGTTGTTAGTCCTGCCCCTGTGTATCCTGTGAGGTTAGTCCTGCCCCTGTGTGTCTGTACTGGTACCTACCTGTAGTCTGTTGTTAGTATCCTGTGTGCCTGTACTGGTACCTACCTGTAGTCTGTTGTTAGTGTCCTGCCCCTGTGTGTCTGTACTGGTACCTACCTGTAGTCTGTTGTTAGTCCTGCCCCTGTGTGTCTGTACTGGTACCTACCTGTAGTCTGTTGTTAGTCCTGCCCCTGTGTGTCTGTGATGGTATCTACCTGTGGTCTGTTGTTAGTCCTGCCCCTGTGTATCTGTACTGGTACCTACCTGTAGTCTGTTGTTAGTCCTGTCCATGTGTATCTGTTCTGGTACCTACCTGTAGTCTGTTGTTAGTCCTGCCCCTGTGTATCTGCACTGGTACCTACCTGTAGTCTGTTGTTAGTCCTGCCCATGTGTGTCTGTGATGGTACCTACCTGTAGTCTGTTGTTAGTCCTGCCCCTGTGTGGAGCCTGTGTGTTAGGATTAGTACTGGTTCCTGGTACTTCAAATGCCTCTTCACTGATCCGACTTCCATATTCCAGACATGTATGAACCCCTTAAGTAGATTTTCATATGATAAGTAATGATATAATTGTTTTTCGGCAACTATAGTAATTAGTTTAAGGATAGCAAATCTAGCACCTGGTGAAAACTTTTCATATATTTCACATTTGGATTATTAGAGACCTTTTCTGCCTTAGGGATATGATATTAAGAAGGAAGCCTTGTTATGGGACATTCAGGAAATTCCTCTTGTTGCAATACTACAGCGTACTACATGATGTTACATAATTGTTTTGTCTGTTCTTCTGATTCAAAAGGTTAGCGTGCACAATCTGTCATACCTATGGGTTGACAGAAAAACCTCTTACACTGAATTTGGTGACAAATCAGAGAATGGTAGAAGTAACTAATATATTTCCTCATCACAATAGGTGTGCATGATTAAATCATTGTGTAGCCTGTAAAGTGAATAGACCTCAGCTATGTTGTGTAGAACATGGAATGTGTATAGGAAAGCATTCCTAGTTAGCACACTTACAGTCCATACTGAGGATCCATTTGCCCTGGAGCACTGCCATCAGGTACTTTATGGTCCGAGGACACTGGCCGTCCTGGTTACTACTAGTTATTACATGGGTCACTGTAACAGAAACAAGACATCCCAGCAAACCAAACAATTATCTATGTCTTACAATGGAAAGAAATATCTTTTCTCCGCTCTCTAATGATCATGTCATTTCCTTTTCATGTACAAAATGCAATTAACAATATATAGGGACAAAGGACAAAGCGAAACTTACATAATTATGAAATATGAGATGATCCCTTCAGTATTTGATGACAAATGGTGGTAACAAGAATTGTTAACAAACAGAAAAAAGGACAGACGGCGTACCACGTACGAGAGACGATTTGAATATCCCACCATCTGATAATAGTTGAATAAACAAGAGGCCCAGAGGCCTGTATTGCTCACCTGGTTTGTAAAGCCAAGTTATGTTCTGAAAACAGGTTCATTAGTCCTTTTCTGAAGGAATTTAAATATTTGCCTCTAATTTTCATACTGGGCCCCACTTATTCTGCTCCAGAGGATCAGAGCCAAAATTATATTAATTTTATTCTCCTTACCAAGAGGATGTTTTTGGCCAAACTTGATTACAATCCATGCAGATCTTTATGACTAGTAGTGATTAAAGAATTTATCTTCATTTTCCCTATTGGGCCCCACCCTTCCTGCCCCAAGGGGGTCCAGCCCAATATTTATGCAAACTCTGTTCCCCTTCCCCAGAGGATATTTCTGGCCAAATTTGGTTACAATCTATGTAGAACTTAATGACTAGTAGCGATTTAAGAATTTACCTCTATTTACCATATTGGGCCCCGCCTCTCCTGCCCCCAGGGGGTCAGAGCCAAAATTTATACAAATTCTGCTCCCCTTTCCCAGAGGATGTTTCTGGCCAAATTTAGTTACAATCCATGCAGAACTTTATGACTAGTAGCAATTTAAAGGATTTACCGCTATTTTCCCTATTAGGCCCCGCCCCCAGGTGCTTTGAGCCAAAATTTATACAAACTCTTCAGAGGAGGTTTCTGGCCAAATTTAGTTACAATCCATGCAGAACTCTATGACAAGTAGAGATTTAAAGAATTAACCTCTATTTTCCTTATTGGGCTCCACCCCTCCTGCCCCTGGAGGACAGAGCCGAAATCTATACAAACTCTGTTCCCTTCCCCCAAGGATGTTTGTGGCCAAAGTTGGTTACAGTCCATGTTGAACTCTATGACTAGTAACGATTTAAAGGAAATGTTGACAGACAGACGGACAACGGATGCCACACCATGACAGAAGCTCACCGGCCCTGTGGGCCAGATGAGCTAAAAACTAAAGGCCTCAATCACAAGGTAAGTGTGGTATGTTATCTGGTGTAGCTCACCTTCTGGACAATAGTCCTGTACTACTTTGGCGTTGAGTAAGGCTGCACATCTCTGTAGGGCTATCTTCTGTTCTCTGTTCAGGGCCGTTCCCAGTAGGCATGGCAACTGGTACTCTAATACATCAACAGTCTACAATAAACAGTAACAAGGTTTCAAAACAGTCTACAATCTGACGTAAATATATCATAAAACAGTTTATAATCAAACAAATATACGTTATCTTGAAGTATACAACTAAAGAAAACCAAAATAATTATTTCTCCATAAGATTTGTAATTATGTCTTTAATATGTGTTTGCATGTGGATTTATATGTGAAAATTTTATGAAATCCTCTTTTACAGGAAGTAAAAAACTTTCACACTGGAAACAAATCCTCTTTTACAGTATGTCAAAAAATTAGACATTTAAACATCTTTACTGATTTGACCCTTTTGTCCTTGAATGAGCATGAAGGACCTTGATTTGAAGACGTTTGATAGCTCTATCTTCACCCCAGTTTGATACAAGCTCATAATCAAGCTCTAGGCCTTATGGTCATTGCTTCGTTACTTGACGATTTTAGGTCATTTTAATCGGGAAGTAGTTATGTTACAATGACATTTTGCTAAACTTCTCTCATTTTTCTCAGTACTAGTCTTGTGTTCGATAATTTCACATCTCTAGATATATACTTACCTCTTTCACAATTGTAGCGGGCTGAACAGCTGTTTTCAGGGCAGCCTTGACCTCTTCAGAACGAGCACAGTCCCCTGGTGTATAACCATACAGATTCCTGTGGGATATTAAAAAATTAGTGTTTCAGTTAAGATGAGTACCCAGGTATACAGGTGAAATACCCATTAAACCCTGTCCATTACCCCTAAAAATTGCAGAACGGGTACTGATTACCCCTACAAAGATTTGTATAACGCAATCCAATTATTATGTTCCTTAAACATGAGATGGAATGTAAAATGACCTTTGATCAGATATAAAGTATCAACAAGAGGCCCAGAGAGCCCGTATTGCTCACCTGTTTTTCTTGTTATTTTTTTTTAGTACGCATCATTATCACAAAAACTTCTAATTACAGATAGCAAAATTGACCCCATGATTTGTTTAATATTGAAACCACACTATATAATGATGCTATTAATACCTTATGACTGCGAGTAATTCAATGCTAAGATTCAGAGAAGTTGTTTATATGTAAATTGCCAGATTGACTCTTTTTGGCCCCTCCCTTAAGCTTCTAACCCTGGATGATAGCCCCACCATTTGTACAATTTTGAATCCCTACCCCATAAGGATGCTACAAATGCAATATGAGTGCAATCCCATGCTTATAGTTTCAGAGAAGAAGTCGTTTTCGGTTTATGTGAAAATAGCCAAATTGACCCCTTTTGGCCCCACCCCTGAGGCTCTGGGGGTCAGCCCAATCAATTGTATAATTTAGAATGCCTACGCTATAAGGATGCTACCATTAGGACCTATCATTTGTACAATTTTAAATCCACATCCTATTAGGATGCTACAACTGCAATATGATCATGAGCGCCATCCCATCCTTACTTTCAGAAGAAAAGAAATCGCAAATTTGACCCTTTTGGCCCTGTCCGTCAGGTCCCTGGTGGGGGTCAGACCCATCATTTATACAATTTTATATTCACAATAGCCAAATTGACTCTGGCTCTGCCCCTCAGACCCAGGGAGGTCAGTCCAATCATTTGTACAATTTTGTATCCCGACCCCATAATAATGCTCACCATTGCAATATTAGTGCAATGCCATGCTTTTTTTCAGAGAAGAGGTTGTTTAGAGGGAAAAAGCCAAATTGACCACTTTTGGCCCCGCCTCTCATGCATCACATGGGGGTCAGGGGGTTGTCAGCCCAACCATTTGTACAATTTTCAGTAAGTGCTACCAACCAATTTTTGCGAAATTCCGACCAGCAGTTATGAAGTTGATTTTGTAAATTGTTGACAGAGAGAGAGCCACCGGGGTATGGCATAAGCTCACCTTCTGACCAGGTGAGCTATAAAGACCAAAACAGACACACACTTTGCCCTGCTGAGGGAGTCCTAATAAGGTTAACCTTGTCGAAAGAGAAGCCCCTGGGGAGACCAACAGACACACATTGTACCCTGTAGGGGAAGTTATGATGTTTACCTTGTCGTAAGGGAAGCCCCTCGGGAGACCAACAGAGACACACACTGTACCCTGCCATGGGAGACAGCATCATGAAGGGGTGTAGCATTCTCTGTGCCTGGGACATCAATGAGAGCCCCATGATCCAGTAACAGTCGCGCAATGTCTACATAACCATGATGGCAGGCTTCGTGCTGAAAAAAAATCACATTAGTCTCACTCATTGTTTGATTGATTGTGTTTTATGATTTTAAGTTCAAATATCATGTTATTGCAATCAAAAGACTACCAAAGATGCAACACCGCAGACGAATGGTAAGTATTATCTATCAAAAATAGGAGCAGATGAAAAAGTATTTTTCTTCAGTGACAAAAGTTACTAACATTACACTATTACCATCATTGATTGTTTGAGATTCTTGTTTTACTTCAACATAAAAATATTTAATTGCATCATGTAACAAGAGATCCCAGAGGGATCTTGGCGCCCACCACAGAATGATCTATGTCTGACAATGGAAAAAGGGATCTTTTCCCTGCTTTTCAAACTTTTTCAAACATACTACATATAAAATTTCAGACAGATCGCTTCATTACTTTCTGAGAAACAGTGGTGAAATCCAAGATGATGGCCGCTTTGCCATCTTGTTGAAGGATTAGTCCCAAAGGTATTATGCACAACTAAGGCCCAATGGGAACCTATGCATGGAATTTGAGAGATATCCCTTCAGTAATTTCTGACAAATAGCGGTAACTATCAAAATCCAAGATGGCAGCCAGGTGTCCATCTTGTTGACCGATAAGTCTCAAATTGCAATATGCACAACTAGGGCCCTAAGGGAACCTATGTATGGAAGTTGAGAGATCCCTTCAACAATTTCTGAAAAATAGTGATATCAAACTTTAACTACCAAAACCAAGATGGCCACCGGTCGGCCATCTTGTTGACCGATCAGTCTCAAATTGCAATATGCACACAACAAGGGTCCTAGGGCAAGCTACATATGAAATTTGAGAAAGATCCCTTCAACACTTTCTGAAAAATAGTGATATCAAACTTTAACTACCAAAACCAAGATGGCCACCGGTCGGCCAACTTGTTGACCGATCAGTCTCAAATTGCAATATGCACAACAAGGGTCCTAGGGCAAGCTACATATGAAATTTGAGAAAGATCCCTTCAGTACTTTCTGAGAAATAGCGGTAACAAACTTTTCTATCAAAATCTAAGATGGCGGCTGGTCGGCCATCTTGTTGCCCGATCAGTCTCAAATTGTAATATGCACAACTAGGGCCCTAGGGGAACCTACATATGAAATTTGAGAAAGATCTCTTCAGTACTTTCTGTGAAATAGCGGTAACAAACTTTATCTATCAAAATCTAAGATGGCACCGGTCGGCCATCTTGTTGACCGATCAGTCTCAAATTGCAATATGCACAACAAGGGTCCTAGGGGAAGCTACATATGAAGTTTGAGAAAGATCCCTTCAGTACTTTCTGAGAAATAGCGGTAACAAACTTTAACTATCAAAATCCAAGATGACTGCTGGCCGGCCATCTTGTTGACCGATCAGTCTAAAATTGCAATATGCACAACAAGGGTCCTAGGGAAAGCTACATATGAAGTTTGAGAAAGATCCCTTCAGTACTTTCTGAGAAATAGCGGTAACAAACTTTAACTATCAAAATCCAAGATGGCGGCCGGTCAGCCATCTTGTTGACTGATCAGTCTCAAATTGCAATATGCACAACTAGGGTCCTAGGGGAACCTACATATGAAATTTGAGAAAGATCCCTTCAGTACTTTGAGAAATAGCGGTAACAAGAATTGTTAACGGACGGCAGACGGACCACGGATGAAAGGCGATTTGAATAGCCCACCATCTGATGATGGTGGGCTAAAAATCCATGATACTATGCTCTATATATGGATTATGCAGCCAACAAAATCAAAACAAATTATTTTATATGTATTTTTGTGTTAATTACACATGCTTATACATGATTAAACATCAATTATTGTCCAAATGGTAAATATTATTTATGCTCGGCGGTGGAGCATTTTTATAATGAATAAAAGCCAAAGTTCCCAGCAAGGATTTACTTATGGGCCAGGTGAGCTAAAAATCAGAATATTTCAGAGATCATAAATATCTTGTTTATTTCATGATATATACATTGTACATACCAGGGGGGTCCACCCTGCATTATCTCTTGTATTCGGTGTGGCACCTTCTTCTAACAGCTCCTTGACCTTCACAAAGTCGCCCTAATAATACAAATATTCCATAAACAACACCTCCGACTAGAACGCTTTACTGTAACTAATTATAAATATATAGGAAAGTTGTAGTTATACACATATAGCTAGCACATTCAACACTGCCATACACAGGATGTAAATCTTATTCTGACTTTTAAACAGTAAAAGAAGTCTACACTAGTTGTCTCCCCTATTATATGCTTAACTGTCAAGGTTTCACCTTCGAATTAACACATGGTTCATCATTCTGATAAAAGATAATTTCAACAAGAAGTAGAGGTATTGCTAATTTACCCCAGACACGCAATGTTGCTCATACTAGTGACTGCTTCATGTTAAGAAAGAACACCCCAAGATGTTTTTATCAGAATCAGAAGAACTAGTACTACTTAATATCCAAGTTTATGGTACATGGTAGTGTACAGCTAACATTTGCTGTCAATAGTATTATGTCATCAACTTCAATGCACAACTTTCTTGCATCAATGTAAATAACAGATTTTTTTTCCCAACTAACATAAAACAAACCAACAAAAGATCTTATGTTAAAGATATAGAGATTAAGTTTTTTTTTCCATACATTTACCTGATACAGCTGACCTGTAAGAGGGTTTGTTGTAATTTCCATACATTTACCTTGATACAGCTGACCTGTAAGGGAGTTTGTTGTAATACATTTACCTTGATACAGCTGACCTGTAAGGGAGTTTGTTGTTATACATTTACCTTGATACAGCTGACCTGTAAGGGAGTTTGTTGTTATACATTTACCTTGATACAGCTAACCTGACCTGTAGGGAGTTTGTTGTAATACATTTATCCTTGATATAGCTGACCTGATGAGGGAGTTTGTTGTTATACATTTACCTTGACAAAGCTGACATGTAGGGAGTTTGTTGTAATACATTTACCTTGATACAGCTGACCTGTAAGGGAGTTTGTTGTAATACATTTACCTTGATACAGCTAACCTGTAAGGGAGTTTGTTGTTATACATTTACCTTGATACAGCTGACCTGTAAGGGAGTTTGTTGTAATACATTTACCTTGATACAGCTAACCTGTAAGGGAGTTTGTTGTTACATATTTACCTTGATACAGCTGACCTGTAAGGGAGTTTGCTGTTATACATTTACCTTGATACAGCTGACCTGTAAGGGAGTTTGTTGTTATACATTTACCTTGATACAGCTGACCTGTAAGGGAGTTTGTTGTTATACCTTGATACAGCTACCTGTAAGATTTACCTTGATACAGCTGACCTGTAAGGGAGTTTGTTGTTATACATTTACCTTGATACAGCTGACCTGTAAGGAGTTTGTTGTAATACATTTACCTTGATACAGCTGACCTGTAGGGATTTGTGTTATACATTTACCTTGATACAGCTGACCTGTAAGGGAGTTTGTTGTTATACATTTACCTTGATACAGCTGACCTGTAAGGGAGTTTGTTGTTATACATTTACCTTGATACAGCTGACCTGTAAGGGAGTTTGTTGTAATACATTTACCTTGATACAGCTGACCTGTAAGGGAGTTTGGTTGTTATACATTTACCTTGATACAGCTGACCTGTAAGGGAGTTTGTTGTTATACATTTACCTTGATACAGCTGACCTGTAAGGGAGTTTGTTGTTATACATTTACCTTGATACAGCTGACCTGTAAGGGAGTTTGTTGTTATACATTTACCTTGATACAGCTGACCTGTAAGGGAGTTTGTTGTTATACATTTACCTTGATACAGCTGACTTGTAAGGGAGTTTGTTGTAATACATTTACCTTGACAAAGCTGACCTGTAAGGGAGTTTGTTGTTATACATTTACCTTGATACAGCTGACCTGTAAGGGAGTTTGTTGTTATACATTTACCTTGATACAGCTGACCTGTAAGGGAGTTTGTTGTTATACATTTACCTTGATACAGCTGACCTGTAAGGGAGTTTGTTGTTATACATTTACCTTGATACAGCTGACCTGTAAGGGAGTTTGTTGTTATACATTTACCTTGATACAGCTGACCTGTAAGGGAGTTTGTTGTTATACATTTACCTTGATACAGCTGACCTGTAAGGGAGTTTGTTGTTATACATTTACCTTGATACAGCTGACCTGTAAGGGAGTTTTTGTTGTTATACATTTACCTTGATACAGCTGACCTGTAAGGGAGTTTGTTGTTATACATTTACCTTGATACAGCTGACCTGTAAGGGAGTTTGTTGTTATACATTTACCTTGATACAGCTGACCTGTAAGGGAGTTTGTTGTTATACATTTACCTTGATACAGCTGACCTGTAAGGGAGTTTGTTGTTATACATTTACCTTGATACAGCTGACCTGTAAGGGAGTTTGTTGTTATACATTTACCTTGATACAGCTGACCTGTAAGGGAGTTTGTTGTTATACATTTACCTTGATACAGCTGACCTGTAAGGGAGTTTGTTGTTATACATTTACCTTGATACAGCTGACCTGTAAGGGAGTTTGTTGTTATACATTTACCTTGATACAGCTGACCTGTAAGGGAGTTTGTTGTTATACATTACTGAAGCTACCATTGTATTTTACCTTGATACAGCTGACCTGTAAGGGAGTTTGTTGTTATACATTTACCTTGACAAAGCTGACCTGTAAGGGAGTTTGCCGTTATACATTTACCTTGATACAGCTAACCTCTAAGGGAGTGTGCTGTTATACATTTACCTTGGTACAGCTGACCTGTAAGGGAGTTTGCCGTTATACATTTACCTTGATACAGCTGACTTGTAAGGGAGTTTGTTGTTATACATTTACCTTGATACAGCTAACCTGTAAGGGAGTTTGCTGTTATACATTTACCTTGATACAGCTGACCTGTAAGGGAGTTTCACCCTTGGCGTTTCTTCTCTCCAACTCATTCACAGCCTTTTTCTTCCCTGAGCTGACCAGGGGTGACATGTTTAAGCCCTGCAGACTTTGACCTTGAGTGACCTTCAGACTGGGTTGCTGGGGATGATAAGGTACTAGTTGTTGTTTTCCCTGTCACTAGAGCAGGAGATAAACTCCTTCGTGATTTCTTTTTTCCTGAACTATCAGTAATCTTCTCGGTCGTGATACACCCAATAGAATGCCTTTTATTGCCCCCTTTTTTCTTTGGTTTGTTTTCCTTCATTTCTGTTTCACTGCTGTCCTTGTCCAGGAATCGGACTCTTAAATTCCTTGCATTCTTTACAGGTAAGCTCCTCCTCCTTTGTGTTTTTGATGTCTTATCTGATGTTGGTGTGGAGGTGCTCTTATCCTTGGGTGTGTCAACAGCAAGACGTTTCTGACTTGACATTGAAGATGACCTTGGAGATTTTGTCCTTGACCTCGCTGACCTTGGACTGTCCAAGTTATCACTGTTATTGATGTTAACTGCTGGTGCCTCATCATTGTTATGTAAAATAGATTGTCTGGGAGAATTAGAAAGTGTTGACCTCGGCCTTGCTGACCTTGACCTGGTTTGATCATTTTTATCACTTTTTACTGGTACTTCCTCTTGTACTTTCCCATGAACTACTTGTTCCTTTTCGGTCATATTATCATCATCATCATCATCATCATCATCAGTATGTCCAAAATGCTGTGTCATGGTGCTCTGATTGGCTGGAACAGACTCCCTGGTACCCAGCTTTGATGCTGGACTAGATATAGCACCTCCTTTGGTATTGGGTAGTTGTCTCCCTTTTCCTGGTGTAGATCTGCCATTCTGCTGCTTGGATGGATTTGGCTGCTTTGTGTTTGATTCAATGGTGGAATTTTTGTGGTCACTTGTTGAAGTCAATGGTCTTGACTGGCTAATCTGATCATCTGAAGAAACAAAGAACTATATCAAAGCAGAAAGGACAATGATTCTAGTCCTGACAATCAAACACTATAAAAATATGTATTATATAGAGTTGTTTCCTTTCAATAAATTGTTTTTCTTATCCAGATCACTGGAGAAACATAAAGAACAGAAATAACACAAAGTAGAAGAACAGTAAGGACTTGTACATCTAATCTTAATGTTAGGAAAATTAAAAGGGACGAATGTTTAATGTATTGACAGCACATTGATTAATATGATTCACATTTTATCATTTTACTGCAATCCTGGTAAAATGATATCAGCAATTTACTTCTCAGCAGGAGAAGCTATATATGCCTGAATTCCTGGGTTTGGTCTCTGGAAAAAGGGAGCTTATGAATTAAATCTAATCAAAACACCATTAAGCCAAATTCATGTAAATCCTTTCAGTCTGACAAGAATTTTTCACACCAACCAATTATAGCTATCTTTGATGATCAAATCTGAACTGATTCCCAACACTAAAATTTATCATCTCATTTAGAATTTAGTTGGTTAAATAAGAATAACACTATAGCCTTTACAATGTTATGAACTAAGACAAAAATTATTAATATAAAGGTCACAGTCAAAACAATACATTTTTAGTAGTTGGGAACAAATTCCTAATAAAAAAGTTGATATTAATACCCTGACAATCTGTGGGTTAAATAAGTACACAGACATATTTTTGGAAAACATTGTTTTCCATCAATACAAAATAATGTATACTGCAGACTTTTTTTGTATTTTTATATTGTACATAAATACAAGAGCCAAAGATAATAGATAGGAGTTGTAACATATTTTCAGGATTTCACTTTCAATAAACTATCTGATGGGTGCACGTGGAACTAGGCAGGGGATATACAAAGAAATACAAGAGCCAAAGATAACAGATAGGAGTTGTAACATGTTTTATGGATTTCACTTTCAATAAACTATCTGATGGGTGCACGTGGGAACTAGGGCAGGGGATATACTAAGAAAAACAAGACCAAAGAGTCAACATATAGGAGACTTGTTATATTTTTACATGTTATTATATGGATTTCAGCTTTCAATAAACTCTAATGATGGGTGGATCAAGGCAGGGGATATACAAAGAAATACAAGACCAAAGATAACAGATAGGAGTTGTAACATGTATTATGGATTTCACTTTCAATAAACTATCTGATGGGTGGAACTAGGCAGGGGAAATAACCCTATATTTATATAACAGACTTTACCTGAGACATTGGAGTGACTTTTCTTTGGTTGATTGGTCAGTATTTCTTCCAGTCTCTGAGACAAACTGACCAGGGTGAAGAGTTGACGGTTGACCTGTGCATCACGGACATCAGTTGGAATGTGGCAGACTGGACAGCTCTTCCCCAGGACATCTTCACAGCAGTCTCTGTAACCACCAATATTACAGTAGTATGTGTATACCACAGCAGTCACTGTAACCACCAATATTATAGTAGTATATGTATACCACAGCAGTCTCTGTAACCACCAATATTACAGTAGTATGTGTATACCACAGCAGTCACTGTAACCACCAATATTATAGTAGCATATGTATACCACAGCAGTCACTGTAACCACCAATATTACAGTAGTATGTGTATACCACAGCAGTCACTGTAACCACCAATATTATAGTAGTACATGTATACCACAACAGTCTCTGTAACCACCAATATTACAGTAATATGTGTATACCACAGCAGTCTCTGTAACCACCAATATTACAGTAATATGTGTATACCACAGCAGTCTCTGTAACCACCAATATTACAGTAATATGTGTATACCACAGCAGTCACTGTAACCACCAATATTATAGTAATATGTGTATACCACAACAGTCACTGCAACCACCAATATAACAGTAATATGTGTATACCACAGCAGTCTCTGTAACCACCAATATTACAGTAATATGTGTATACCACAGCAGTCTCTGTAACCACCAATATTACAGTAATATGTGTATACCACAGCAGTCTCTGCAACCACCAATATTATAGTAGTATGTGTATACCACAGCAGTCACTGTAACCACCAATATTATAGTAATATGTGTATACCACAACAGTCACTGCAACCACCAATATTACAGTAATATGTGTATACCACAGCAGTCTCTGTAACCACCAAATATTACAGTAATATGTGTATACCACAGCAGTCTCTGTAACCACCAATATTATAGTAGTATGTGTATACCACAACAGTCACTAGTACTGTAACCACCAATATTATAGTAGTATGTGTATAACACAACAGTCACTGTAACCACCAATATTATAGTAGTATGTGTTTACCACAACAGTCACTGTAACCACCAATATTATAGTAGTATGTGTATAACACAACAGTCACTGTAACCACCAATATTATAGTAGTATGTGTATACTACAGCAGTCTCTGTAACCACCAATATTATAGTAGTATGTGTATACCACAGCAGTCTCTGTAACCACCAATATTATAGTAGTATGTGTATAACACAACAGTCACTGTAACCACCAATATTATAGTAGTATGTGTATAACACAGCAGTCTCTGTAACCACCAATATTATAGTAGTATGTGTATACCACAGCAGTCTCTCTGTAACCACCAATATTACAGTAATATGTGTATACCACAGCAGTCACTGTAACCACCAATATTATAGTAATATGTGTATACCACAACAGTCACTGCAACCACCAATATAACAGTAATATGTGTATACCACAGCAGTCTCTGTAACCACCAATATTACAGTAATATGTGTATACCACAGCAGTCTCTGTAACCACCAATATTACAGTAATATGTGTATACCACAGCAGTCTCTGTAACCACCAATATTATAGTAATATGTGTATACCACAGCAGTCACTGTAACCACCAATATTATAGTAACATGTGTATACCACAACAGTCACTGCAACCACCAATATAACAGTAATATGTGTATACCACAGCAGTCTCTGTAACCACCAATATTACAGTAATATGTGTATACCACAGCAGTCTCTGTAACCACCAATATTATAGTAGTATGTGTATACCACAACAGTCACTAGTACTGTAACCACCAATATTATATAGTAGTATGTGTATAACACAACAGTCACTGTAACCACCAATATTATAGTAGTATGTGTATACCACAACAGTCACTGTAACCACCAATATTATAGTAGTATGTGTATAACACAACAGTCACTGTAACCACCAATATTATAGTAGTATGTGTATACTACAGCAGTCTCTGTAACCACCAATATTATAGTAGTATGTGTATACCACAGCAGTCTCTGTAACCACCAATATTATAGTAGTATGTGTATAAACACAACAGTCACTGTAACCACCAATATTATAGTAGTATGTGTGTATAACACAGCAGTCTCTGTAACCACCAATATTATAGTAGTATGTGTATACCACAGCAGTCTCTGTAACCACCAATATTATAGTAGTATGTGTATAACACAACAGTCACTGTAACCACCAATATTATAGTATTATGTGTATAACACAACAGTCACTGTAACCACCAATATTATAGTAGTATGTGTATACCACAACAGTCACTGTAACCACCAATATTATAGTAGTATGTGTATACCACAGCAGTCTCTGTAACCACCAATATTATAGTAGTATGTGTATACCACAACAGTCACTGTAACCACCAATATTATAGTAGTATGTGTATACCACAGCAGTCTCTGTAACCACCAATATTACAGTAGTATGTGTATACCACAGCAGTCATTGTAACCACCAATATTTTAGTAGTATGTGTATACCACAACAGTCTCTGTAACCACCAATATTATAGTAGTATGTGTATACCACAACAGTCACTGTAACCACCAATATTATAGTAGTATGTGTATACCACAGCAGTCTCTGTAACCACCAATATTATAGTAGTATATGTGTATACCACAACAGTCTCTGTAACCACCAATATTATAGTAGTATGTGTATACCACAACAGTCACTGTAACCACCAATATTATAGTAGTATGTGTATACCACAACAGTCTCTGTAACCACCAATATTATAGTAGTATGTGTATACCACAACAGTCTCTGTAACCACCAATATTATAGTAGTATGTGTATACCACAACAGTCACTGTAACCACCAATATTATAGTAGTATGTGTATACCACAACAGTCTCTGTAACCACCAATATTATAGTAGTATATGTGTATACCACAGTAGTCTCTGTAACCACCAATATTATAGTAGTATATGTGTATACCACAGCAGTCTCTGTAACCACCAATATTATAGTAGTATATGTGTATACCACAGCAGTCTCTGTAACCACCAATATTATAGTAGTATGTGTATACCACAACAGTCTCTGTAACCACCAATATTATAGTAGTATGTGTATACCACAGCAGTCTCTGTAACCACCAATATTATAGTAGTATGTGTATACCACAACAGTCTCTGTAACCACCAATATTATAGTAGTATGTGTATACCACAACAGTCTCTGTAACCACCAATATTATAGTAGTATATGTGTATACTACAGCAGTCTCTGTAACCACCAATATTATAGTAGTAAATGTGTATACTACAGCAGTCTCTGTAACCACCAATATTATAGTAGTATGTGTATACCACAACAGTCTCTGTAACCACCAATATTATAGAAGTATATGTGTATACCACAGTAGTCTCTGTAACCACCAATATTATAGTAGTATATGTGTATACCACAACAGTCACTGTAACCACCAATATTATAGTAGTATGTGTATACCACAACAGTCTCTGTAACCACCAATATTATAGTAGTATGTGTGTATACCACAACAGTCTCTGTAACCACCAATATTATAGTAGTATATGTGTATACCACAGCAGTCTCTGTAACCACCAATATTATAGTAGTATGTGTATACCACAACAGTCACTGTAACCACCAATATTATAGTAGTATGTGTATACCACAGCAGTCACTGTAACCACCAATATTATAGTAGTATATGTGTATACCACAGCAGTCACTGTAACCACCAATATTATAGTAGTATGTGTATACCACAGCAGTCACTGTAACCACCAATATTATAGTAGTATATGTGTATACCACAGCAGTCTCTGTAACCACCAATATTATAGTAGTATGTGTATACCACAACAGTCTCTGTAACCACCAATATTATAGTAGTATGTGTATACCACAGCAGTCTCTGTAACCACCAATATTATAGTAGTATGTGTATACCACAACAGTCACTGTAACCACCAATATCATAGTAGTATGTGTATACCACAACAGTCTCTGTAACCACCAATATTATAGTAGTATATGTATACCACAACAGCAGTCACTGTAACCACCAATATCATAGTAGTATGTGTATACCACAACAGTCACTGTAACCACCAATATTATAGTAGTAGTATGTGTGTATACCACAACAGTCTCTGTAACCACCAATATTATAGTAGTATATGTGTATACCACAGCAGTCACTGTAACCACCAATATTATAGTAGTATGTGTATACCACAAGTCTTTGTAACCACCAATATTATAGTAGTATGTGTATACCACAACAGTCTCTGTAACAACCAATATTATAGTAGTATGTGTATACCACAGCAGTCTCTGTAACCACCAATATCATAGTAGTATGTGTATACCACAGCAGTCACTGTAACCACCAATATTATAGTAGTATATGTATACCACAGCAGTCACTGTAACCACCAATATTATAGTAGTATATGTGTATACCACAGCAGTCTCTGTAACCACCAATATTATAGTAGTATGTGTATACCACAACAGTCTCTGTAACCACCAATATTATAGTAGTATATGTGTATACTACAGCAGTCACTGTAACCACCAATATTATAGTAGTATGTGTATACCACAGCAGTCTCTGTAATTACAAATCCGAGACCTAGAATGAAGGTGAAGGCCATTCATTTGACGATCACTTGATATCCATTAATGTTAGCATGCTACAGGCACAATATCAGGTCTCTGCACCTATAGATTCTTGAAAAGTCGTTGCCAGAATGGGAAAGGGTGACACTGCTTGATATTGGACGCCACAACATGACATTAGCATCTCCAAACAGGTGAAGTAAAAATCCTTACAATATTTCTATGGATAACTTTTAGTACCATGTTTATGCATAAAGCTTAAGGTTGTTTCATCTCTAATATTTTAGGGGTAACTATCACTGTCGTTATATGGACTATAGTGCAAATGAAAGCATTTCAAGCGGTAACACAACTGAGTAATCACAGGCCTACTTCCTTTGAAGATTTATATAAAGCCCAACTTCAAAAGACCAAACTACTTGTCATATCAGTTGCCTCTTGCCTTAAGTTTTGCTATGACAATGACGTAGTCTAGGGGTGGATATAAAGACAGTGATAATAACCCCTAGCTAGAATAAATATCAATAGCAAGGATAAGTCTAATCCATGTGTACATAAAATGAAATGAACTATATCGTAATCATTTTGAACTTTGTGTTGCTATTATCAAATAGTTAATCTTAATTAACATACAAAAGTGGAAAAAAAATACATTGTCATGTAGTAAATGTATTATTTTCTCCTTCTTTACATTTTCTTCTCACCTGCAATAGATATGTTCACAGCTGCCGAGGGTACAAGGACTACTTGCAATTTTTTTGCTAAAACAAATGAAATTTATTTTAATTTTAAAGAATATAACAGTCCACCGATAAAACTGGTTATCAATTAGGTCATTTGCAGGATATAAACAGCTTTTTACTCTGTAATTATCTACATCTGGACGAATGAGGTATGTTATATGGAAGTTTTCTGAATTTTGAAATATGCCCCAAAATAATTGGGCAGGCGTGAATGAGAATCTAGGAATTAATTAATTTACAATTTATGGCCTAATGATAGCAGTGGTAGTGATTTATTTTTAATTACAAAGTTTCAGTTTAAAATCAGATTTTGACAACTTTATCAAAACTACGAGTTCTTCAACCCAAAAGGCTTAAAGTACTAGAAATCAATTGCAACCACATAATTCATGATAAATTATTCTCCTCGGTCTCTGCGTATCGTCAGAAACCGTCTGAAGTAACGTGTTAGGTTGTAAAATACCAAGAGCAAAGATGGTGCATATAAATAGTAAATATTAACGATCAATAAATAATTTTAGCAATAACTACAAGTATAAATCAAATCACGATTTTTAAGCGAGCTAAATATACCATTTAGAACATTTTAGTAGCGACTGCAGTTGAGACAATGCCGATCGTGTGTGCTCGTACTGAACAGCCATTTTTGTTTACATTTCACCCTCCAGCTGATTTCAGTTTCCCGCCAAGGAACACCTCCGGAAATAGCTTACATATTACCCATGATTCATCACCCATCATGGAAGCAAGGAAGAGGATGGAGGATGTAGGCTGAAGATGTAAGCATTATATCTACTCCTAATGCAATGTTTATAGTAATGTTTTCACATTGATGCATGCTTCCATAAAATGAAGACAAGATTATCTAAATTTTATAGCAATCCCACAAACTCGTTGTGTATGATTGACGTAGCATGATTGCCTATTTCCGTAAGTTTATCATTCCAGCCAAATTTTGATCGACATCAATTTTGACAAGCAATTATATTAGATACAAATTGGCCAATTGATATTCTCATTGATTTTTTGTGTGGAATTTAACTGAAAGATTATTCTATATTATGAGCTATTGACTTTAAATATTAGTCACTTACACACTGAGATTTGGACAATCCCTGTCAGTGACTACTGATTGTGGGGGTGTATCTATCCACTTTGTGAATATAGTGTCCACTTCATTGTCTAATAACGGTTACAATAGTGTGGTTATAATTGGAAACACTTATTTTGACTTCATTGTATTTTAACAATTCTGCTTGTTGTGTATCGTAGCTAAGTAACAGTGCATTTTTATCTGATCATGACAAGTTTCTAGTCAAGTTTGTTAATGAAAGACCTAACACTAGACGAATTCGATAGATTTTTTGGCAAATGAAATAAGAATTTTATTTAAAAAAGCATGTCACACGCAAAATAATCATTAATGTTGTAGATTATAATCAATCTTTAACAGGACATTCAGTAGACCTCTTGAGAGTTTGTTTTTGATTCTAAAAGATAGATTTGACTCTTGGGTTTGAAGCACATATCTATTCATCATAGGTTATGACTCTTGATTTCTAAGAAATGATTTGACTTCTGAAACTGCTTAAAGATAAGGGTCAACAGGCCTGACCTATTGATGCCCTATTCAATATTATTTATGATGTTAATTAATTGACTATATATATAAGGTCATTGTAGATTTAGGCCAGAAAGATATACAGATCTGAGAGACAAGTCATTTATGAGTATGATGGTTTAAAAGAAATATTTTAATGAATGATTACTATTTTTTTCAGTGCTACAGTCTCTTCATGGGACTTGAGCAATGCAAAACCATGGGTTGATTACATAAGCCTTTCCTGTTTAAATTTTGTGTAATTATGGCACTACAAAGGAATGGTAAGCCATAAACTAAGGAACATTTATATAAATTCAAATTGAGTTGAGCTTAGAAGAAATGGCTGAAGCTATACCTCATTCTCCAGCTGATTATACAGCAGCAGATGATTTATCACTACCAGCACCTGCATCACCAATGATGTCGCATTTAAATCCATTACATATCCGAGAGAGAAGCAACAGCGAGTCTGATATCACATCTCTAAGTCCACAAAACTTGTCCTGTCTGGAAGTGGACAGAAGTTTTGTAGACCTTTCAAAAGACAGTACGATCACAGTTCAGTGGGACATTAAAGAGGATGTGGGCTCCAATGATCTCATTGGACTTTATCCATCAGGTAAACCAACTTCCAGTTCAATGAGATTCTTAATTACCAATAACCCCCTTATATATATAATTACATTGTTGTATTATTGAAAGAGTGTTATGTCATGATAAGTTAATTATTAAGCATTATACAATATGTGACGAGAACAATGATGATCACGTCCCAAAAGTCTTTTAAATGTCCAAAACATTATTATACAAAAAGTTTCCCATGTATATGATATAATTGGATAATTTGGAGACCTTACATAGTCAATGAATTTGAATTATTACAGTTCATCCATGATCTTACCTGAAAATCAAAAATTAGAAATAATTAGTTTGTTCTTGATCATTCTCCTAGCAGAATATAATTCTAATGTTTTGTATGGAAATAAATTGTGTATTGCAAGCATTAATTTTGTTTAAAAAGTTATGTACATATCCAATGAATTATTTTGTGTTTATTTTAAGGTGAGACTGATTCCTCCAAGTTTCTGGACAGTAAGAATCGGGGTGTGAATGGTGGACAATCAGGTCAGATACTGTGGGATTTGACTGAAGTCATCCACCACTTTACTGATGGTAGGTACACAAAATAGTTTTGTTAAAGCTTAAGGTAGTCACACATTTACATACAGTATAATGTTAAAGCTTAAGGTAGTTACTAATTTTTTTTTTTTTCAGTTTTTTTAATAGTTAATCAATGTTGTACTTTGTTCTTGTCAGAAATCAGTCAGAAATCACCAAACCTAGAAACTCTGAAAATAATGCTTATTAACTCAATAGCAATCAGCTTTGTTTTCCTAACATAACAAGATGGAATTTACAGGTGTCCAGACTCCTACACACTTTGACTTATATTTTTAATGGTGCCTTTTGAACTGATGCTATTATTCTTCATGAATGTAGTAATATCATGTAATTATCAAAGTAAATATAAACTTTGTTTTATGTCGATCGATTGTGAAAGAAGTTGTAAATTTATACAGATCACTTTTGATGGCACAAATGTAAACACACAAGGGGTGTTAAAAGTGGGAGGAAATCAGAGAAAATCCATGTGTTGTTATTGGCTGCATTTTACTAATGTTTTACTTGTCATGCAAGTCCATGACATTCTCGGTTGTTTTTACATTCTTTATCAGGTTAAGGTAAATGTTAGACTTGAGGTACTAAAGAATACGGTGCAGAAATAATGTCTCTTAAGTTATACATGGATGCAGTACAATGAGCCATAATCTTCTACATGGGAAAGACACTTGTATTTGCTGTTGTAAATTTTGTTTTGACAAAAATTTTTTGTTGTTGTAGTGGAATCCCGCATCACATTCAAGTATTTTCTGGGAACCACTGGAGAGTTAGTGGCTACAAGTCAGTCAGTGTGTGTAAAGAATCCAATGGTGACCTCACAGGTAAGTCTAACACACATAACACAACACAGATTGTCCTGAAATCTTTGGGGTCAAGGTTGCAAGGATTGTAAGATGAGGATGGTAATCGCGACTTTAGAGGAAGAATTGGAAATTATGTTGCCTTTGCATTTAGTTTGACAAAATTATGACAAAAAATTCGAAATAGGGACATCTTTTTATTTTCCAAGAATGAAAATTGTGTAGGAAAGAACAAGAAAATCTGTTTGGAACTGCATACATATTCAGAAAATAACTAGTGAATTGTTAGAAAAACTGCATGCTCTTCTGAATGGTTCCGAATATAATGTTTGCACTGCTTTGTGACTACTGTAGCAATCTGTGTACCTGTCAAATATATTCGTAACAAGTAATGGTTCTCTAATTATTCATGGTCATATCATTTAATGACGGAACCGTAAACTTGATATAGATCCTTATCCTATGACGACCATAAACTGGACATAGATTCCTATCTAAGACTATGATTAATAAATTACCTCCTATCCACCATCTGTTTTTTAACACATCTTTCGTGTAGAGCAGTAAGTTGAGTAACTGTTCTTCCGAATAAACATAGTTTAGAGAATAGGAGATTATATTTATTCTGCCACAAAATCACTTCAAAGTGACTTGAAATCAATCACTTTAAGTGCTGGTTTTTGTAACCAAGTTACTTGACCATGAATCAATCAATAACATGATGGCTATGATGTTAAGACAGGGTCAGTCCAGATATCTACTGATGATCAAAAATGTTTGGAACATATTCACAAACAGGATTCAATACATCAAACAAATGTCATTTCAAATAGTTCAGATGGCTCTCATATAAGTAACTCATTCTATCCCTGAAGACACATTTGGAATGATTTTGGCTGTTCTGATTCAAGGACAGGAACAGTTCATTTTTTAATTCCAGGGACCGGTGAACATGTGAACAAAGAGAACGAAAAGTCCCATCATTCTTGCTTTGAATGGAAAAGACGATTGTTATAGTACAGCACATAGTACAGTATGAATTATTGGTTGATTTATCTCAGTTCATTTATCTCAGTTACAAAATCAGAATAGAGTGGATGGAAAGTGGAATGCCAGGAGATTGGGCAGGTGACCTCTGACCTTTTCATGTCTATGTTGGGGGATTGAACCTCGGCCAGCTATACATAGAGTTAGAGGTGAAAGGCAAATGGCTGATTGGTACTTCAAACTAGGTATATGGTTCCATCCAGGTGAAGGGATGTGTCAAATTATATAATAATTAGGACCTACATTCTGGCCATTGACTCCTATGATATAATTAAGGCACTGTAACTTCTTACTTGGTAAAAGGGTTCATCTAGGATGAGACGGAATGTCACATACTAATACATGTATCAGGTTATTATGACACATATTTTGACCTTTGACAGGCTGCCATCTTTGATTTTTTATAGTTGAAGTTTGTTACCGCTGTTTATCAAAAAATTACTGAAGAGATCTGTGTCAAATATCATGTAGGTTCTCCTAGGACCCTAGGTGTGCATATTGCTTATTTGGGATGATCGGCTAACAAGATGGCCGACAGGCCGTCATCCTGGATTTTGATAGTTGAAGTTTGTTATTGTTATTTCTCAGAAAGTAATGAGGAGATCTTTCTCAAATCTCATATGTAGTTTGAAGTTGAAGTTTGAAAAGCAGTGGAAAGATCCTTGTTTCCATTGTCAGACATTAATGATAAATCATTCTTTGGCGGGTACCAAGACCCCTCTGGGATCTCTTGTTGCACAGTCCTTTCCGTCTGTCTGTGGTCAGTTCACCTCAAATTTATTAGTTCTCTAAACTCTAAAATATACATGTTTCAAGAATGATGCTATGTAGTATTTTTCCAATTGAAAACGTACAGCCCCTGAAATTAATGAGTAAAAAACTTGCTGGCCATACTTCATGCACCATCCGTAAACATTTCATTCAAACAACTACTTTTCATTAATCAAAAAGCCTATGTACTGTTAATTGTCTGTAGCATGCTGGGATGAAGGGCTACCAAGTTTGTTTAAACGAATGACCTTGACCCACATTAAAGGTCACATGGGGTCAAATTGACTAAAAATTTTTAACAACCCCTTGTCAATAAATACGAGGCATTGAGACCTGATATTGGCACTGCAGCATGCTGGGATGAAGGCTACCAAGTTTGTTCAAAGTAATGAATGATGTTGACCACCATTCAAGGTCTCATGGGTCAAAATAAGCTGATATATGTATGGAATTATTATGAAACATATTTTGAATATATCATAATTACTGATGCATATTTTGCAGAATAAGGGGACTGGAAGTATGCTTATAAGCCTGGTAATTGTTTAATAAGGTAATTGGTGAAAGATGAACTTTACAGGTCAAACATGCCTCATTATACTGTGGCTTTATATCAGTTATACACATGGTAAGGGAGGATAATGCCATCTGAATCAATGCCTCTGTTGTCTGCTATGATCTTCAAATCTTCTACCGACAACTTGTCCTTAAAGATGCCATCAAAATTTAGATTTGTACAATGGTCAAAGTTTAGATATTGTCTAATGGTAAGAATTTAGAGATTGTCCAGTGGTCAAAGTTTAGATATTGTCCAATGGCCAGATTTTAGAGATTGCCCAATGGTCAAAGTTTAGATATTGTCCAATGGTCAGATTTTAGAGATTGTCCAATGGTCAAAGTTTAGATAACTGGAAAATAGTTACATGTATATAGGAATTTCTAAAGATTGCAAATAGACGAGTTGTTTTCAAAACATTTGATTGCCATGGTAACAAAATGAAGTATCCCAAATTTGTGTACAGATCCTTGTGAGAATTACAATTTTCAAAAATATCATGTCCTTTGGTTCTTTTGTAGTCAAGAAAGGTAGATGGGGTATTTGTTTGTCATTGGCCAATGTCAGTTCTATTTTCTTTCAATGAAAAGGGTATTGCTTCTTCAAAAAAGCTATTTACCAGTAAGAATTAATTGTGCTATGTGTTTTTAAGGCTTTTATAATTAGATATTGAAAACTTATCTGTTTCACTATCAATCTCCAGGTAAATAAAACTTGTGAATGATCCAATATACTGAAGTGTTCAAACTGGATTGCAGGTGTTGGATTTTGCTGTTAATCTATAACATTACATAATATACTATCAAGAAATAAATAATCCTACCATGTCTTTTCTATGTTAATTGCCTTATTTGACCTCAAGCAACACTAAATTAGAGGTAATTACAGCTGCTATTTCTTTACCTACAGTGAGAAATCTATAAAAAGGTGTGATTGCTTTGACATTTGATAGCTGAACCATTGTCTGTACATTCTATAATACCAGTAAATAGTCTGAGTAGAACAAAAAATGGTAAGATGAAGCAATATTTAAAAAATAGTAATTAAAACTCCATTAATTTGGAATACTTTGTTGGGCCTAAGCTAAATAACCTAGTGCGATTAACAAAACATTTGACCACACATCTTTTATATTTCAATAAGTAAGTAAACTAATTTATTTAAGTCAACAAGCTTAAGAAATGCTTACAACTTATCATGTGAAAAAAGTGAAAGTTATCGTCACAGATCTGACCTGTATAATTAACAGACATGTATACATGGTTCATTTTCCTTTGAAAAGGGACCAACATAGAATGGGCACTTGAGGAACAAGCCAATTTAGTGAAAGTAGATCTTTATCTGCATTTAGTGTCTACTGGTATGGTAGGACAGAATCGGGGAGGTGGGAGACAGTAAAATGATAGTTTAAATCGACAACCCCTGATAATGTAGACAGTGGTGTGTTAGATTTTAACACTAATTACTTATAATTGGGTGTGTGTATTATAACCCTATACAGCTTGCTGGATTATCCGTATTTTTATAATTATCTTTATAATTCCTATTGAGTTATGAGACAGCAGTAGAAGGTAGGATAACTCTAATGTTTACAATTTATATTACTTTATTTTAAGTTTGATTTTCTATATAAATGCTTAGCTGAAACCCCTTGTTGTCAGCTAAATCAATATTTTGTGTAACATTGATGGGAATCCTTAGAAATGCATTGCAAAAGTATTTTAAAATTTTCTGGAATTGACGACCTACAGCACAAAGAGGTTATATATATATATTTATATATACATGTTCTGACTTACTCTGGATCATCAGAGCATACTCATCAGTACTACTATGCACTGATGAAACAGACTACTTAAATATATATATATAACCTACTTTAATATATGGGTTCATCCAAAAATATACTCACATGGGTTTATCAGCCAGTGAATTCTTTATTTGGTGAAGGACATATAACGTATTTGACCTACAGTAATAAGGCCTAGGTTGCAGGGTGCGGGTAATTGACCAAGGGAGTGCCATATTAATTAAGGATTTGTTTTCCTTAGTTTTATGAAACAGACTAGACTTTTAAAGTCAAGTAGCTTTAAGTTTAAATGAGTCAATAAATGAAGTTTTACATCTGTGTAATGCTTGATTTTAACATCAGCATTTTGTCTAAAATTATCTGTAAGTTGTCTTATCAAATGAAGTGAATGTATATGTTCTTGGAAATACGACAAATTGAAAGAATCACAAGAAATGCACTTGATGACCAACACATATGGGCAAGTTAACACTCTAAGCATCATTTCCACATGTATATCAGGTGTACATTTTGTATTATAGTTTTATGATTATCACAAACTTTACTCAGATATAGCTATTTTATCAACTTCAATACATCAAAGTTTAATCACATACTCTCTGTCAGTGTTACCATTGAAAACAAAAGTAAATGGAATCAAACTTGGGACGTCTGGATTACTGATGTGATGCTCAACCGATGAAGCTAAGGAGAAGTTCTCCTTGCCGAGATGTATATTGTGGCTTGTATTGAGCAGGGTTATACATCACATCAGGGCTACAATGGCTGGAGATTTTCTTAACTTTTGCTTGACATTTTATCATGGTGATTTATTAAATTTTTAAGATGTTAAACAAAATCTACAAGTATATTGTCCCCTTCATGATGAGGGAGGGGGGGGAGGGGGATGTATTACGACTAAAGGTGGCCCGATGGCCTGAGACTATAGAATATCTGGTCGGTCTATGTAAAATCTTTAAATGACGGCCTAGCTATTGGCTATGCAAATTTGACATAAAATTCTTTTATTCTGCATCCCTGGACAAATTATGATTTTGATCTATGTTTAGTGAAATGCTTGACAAGATGAAGAATAAAATTTGATATGAAAAATCTGTATTTAATTTAGCATTTTCCATTAGTTTTTGTTGCTTTAGCATGTACATGTATGTGATATTACATCAGGTCTATGAAAAAATGGCTGGGGCTATAGAATTTTCTTTCTCTGTAGACCGATTGTCTATGGAAAATTCACAGTCACTTTAAGACAAGTTGCCTTCATGATAGGGGCTGGGGTAGGTTATTTTCTTGTTCCCTTCATGATAGGGTGGGGGAGGTTATTTTCTTGTTCCTTTCATGATTGGGGTGGGGGTGTATTTTGACTACTGGTATAAGTTATACATGATCATAAAGTTTGAGCACCAATTTGTTTTACACATACAGAGAGTTCTCTAATATGTAAATATGATAATGCGCCCCTAAGATTAAAGTATGATGTAACCTACTAATAGTTGGTCCGCATTTGGTTGCTGTACAAATGTTATATAGGATAACTAACTATAATTGAGTTGCCGGCCAACAGATCCTTGTCTCTCCTGGGCATCATCTGCAGTTTGAATGTCTATTGATTTTCATTTTTTTTAGTGAGGATGTTAAGGCATTCACATAATACTCCATCTTAATGAGTTTGAAGAAATCCTTAACTCTCTTTGTCTGAGACATCAGAATAATAGAACAATTATATTAGAAAAGGCTGCAAACAGATTTTATGTACAGATTAAATTCCACAGAGCTGCAAGTCGTTGATGCTGGCATTGGCATTTTACACTAGATTGAAGTCTGCTTAACAAGAGCAGTGCATATTCATGTTTGTTGTATCCCCAAGAGGGAGGAACAATCGTGATATCAAATTGAATTGCAGATATATTTAAGCCTTTCTATTTAAAATGGAATAAAATATTAAGGAAAGCGATTGAAATTACCTGAAACAGAGAGTACTACAATGTTAGGAGGAGGATTTTGTGGTCCTTTGGCTGCACTTGTCGAGGCCCTATTCACCGAGTTTCTATTGGTGGAGTCTCACTGTCTCACTTAGTGTTGTTCAATCAGTTACCGTGTTATACCCATATATTTGGTAAAGACCTGTACTGGGTTTGACTGCTTTCTTTCGTTGGTGGTTTTATAATGTTCAATTGTTCATGGTAAAACTGAGAAAGTATATGTTATGGTATGTCCTTTTGCACAACAATGACGTGATTTTAAATTGGCTGTATTGCATATTTATACAAATTAGTTGTAACCCATTTGTTTTTCAACAAAAAGTTAAAAGGAAGACTGCCATACTTCCACAGTTGGTGTGTTATCTAAAACGTGTAGTGTACATGATTTGTATGGAGATTTACATAAAATTTGGAGATGGATGCCTGTCATAAAGACGTTAAACCTAAGGCCAAAAAAAAAAAAGTCTGTTTAGGGTTACCCGACCGACCCTATTTTTTTGCCCCCCTACCCTAACTTTTTTCCCCACTTTTCTACGAAAATAAATTAAAAAGTCGGGATTTTGATCTCGGACTCCGGTTCTGGCCATCATTTTAGAGTGAAAGACACAAAAAACAATAATTAGAAAAAAAATTCTCCCAACAAACCGACCCTATTTTTTTGGCCTATGTAACCCTATATAAACAGACATAAAAAAAATTTGGCCTAATAAAATAAACAAAAAAAATCTGTATTAACTGTTTTAGAACTAATATCAATGGATTTATTGTTGATATTGATAATTACTAGATACAGTAGTATATCAGGTTTGACTGAATGTAAGATTGTACACAATCTCTGGAGTAAGTAATGATTCATCTCCAGAGTTCAATCTACGATTATTATTCGTGGGTCCTTTTCAATGGTTTTTGTGAAAACCATGGGTCCCACAGTGTTATAGATACCGATTCCCAGAAATTTCATGGGTCCTTTTAAAATTATGTGAGTACAGGACTCGGGATGCGCACGTAGATTTATCACTGCATCTCATCCACATTATTGTTATATGGTAGATGGAGAACAACTTTAAGTGATGTTTCAGTGAGAGCGTTGCTTAGGTTAGTAAAAATTATCCTTCCATCTCATAGCTTTGTATAAGCTAGGAAGATGATAAGACAGATCAATATTAGAAAAAGTCATGCAGTAAATGCAGTTAGTGTTCCTGTGGGATGGTTCTGACATATATATTGTAGTCACTTTTCTTCTATATAATTATTTTGTCTGGCTTCATATAGTTACAATAAATAAATAAAATACACAGCTAAATGTCTGGTATATATAATCAATGTAATAAATCACTGCTAATAATTAGAAATAACAAACAGTAAGTTAATTTTTAGAGTGGATATATTGGTCACAGAATTAGTTTAAAACATATCATCCCCACTATCTATCTAACCATATATATGTATTTATAGTTTACATTTATGTTCACGTTAATTTAAAAAACCATGATTTACAATTTTTATGTGATCTTGTTAAATCCGTGTATTTGTTTCTGTTTCAGACAGAGGAAGATGGTACAGTAAGCATTCTGGAAAGCAAAGAAGAATCTGAAGCTAAACTACAGAAACTCAAACTCACTATCGCAGGTAAAGACTTTCTACATTTAACATCTGTACTCAGCCCAATAAGTTTCCAGGTGCTTAAAAACAGAATAAGAGGACTGTTATTATTTCCAGCAGAAGGCTGTTCAATTTCTTGCAGTTTACAATTTACACCAGAAGCATCAGAACTGTATTGAAGTAGCCATTTTCAGAGATCTAGACAGCTTTTACAAAATGGATACAGTTAGGAGTTAAGATATTGTTACATCTTTTGTCTATACAAAGGTTACATATGTATGAATAGTAAATACCGCAATGTGGTGTTGATTAGCTTATCCTTTGTAGACTTATTTCCTTTATGTGTATAGTTGTCCTTCATTAGCAGATTTGACTTCAATTTTTCATTCAACTGAAATGAGTTTTGATACATAAGAAATGTGGAGGACAAAGTACGAGAGAGCTGATATGGAGACACATGCGTTTATTACATGCTTATAAAGTATTGACAATGTTCACTTAAAATAGTAAACAAAAAAGAAAATAAACCAAAAAAACCCAACTGCTTTTAAATTCCTAAAATATAGAAAGACCCGAGTTCTGATGTTTTGTGAGTTTAAATCTCCTAATTGATTCACTTGTTTCTATTACCTCTATACAGGCTATGGGCCCATGTCTGGTTAGAAACTATAAATGTAATACTGAAAATCTATTTCATCTACAAAATGTGGGTCTAGGAGACTTGACTTTGATCACCAGTGGCTTCAGCTCAACCATTCCATTAGGCATACACATGGCCAGTCTGGTGTGGAAAAAGTGGATATAATCCAAGTGAAGATTAACCTGATTCTACTATCTTTTTACCATTATACAGATATCAGTGGTTTCAGGCCACTAGCACCTTAATGCTTACAACACATCCATACTTGTGAGATTGGTGACTGGTTTGATAAGCCACAATGACATTTACACTAGCTCCTGAATTTAGGGAATTAAAACATTTTATCGTAAATTGTCATAGTGACTACAGCTAGGATATAGATTTGAGTCTCCAGGTGCCTAATTCAGTGTTGGTATTGATTTTGTCTGCAGATTGCCCGGTATAGATGGCTTACTTCACCTAGATATTTGTCAATGCCATGGTTTTATATATAGAGCCTCAGGAAATATGATTACTGCGGCTGATATAGTGTGATCAGCTTGGGCATAAAGGAATAAAGCGTCATCATTTGTTGTCTTCTATACTCTTTATTAATGTATATATATGCTATAAACTTTTATAGCAATATCTCATTGTATACTTCAATGAGTATGTAGCTATACTCAGAAAAGTGATATTGTTATGTATGCTAAAATATACTCACTCTGTAGGAAAAAGGAACATCATTTGGTGTCTCCTATATATCAAGTTTAATATACAGCACATATTGGAACCATCTGCTTCATGATTATGAGTACAGGGATCACTTTCAAGAGTACAAAAATGTCATTTTGACCAGTTTATAAAGACAACTTTGCCATAATAAATGCAATTTTATTGACTTGGATGGTCATTATAATCAGGTTTATCAGACTCTGTATTAGTACTTGGTGTGTGTTGATTTGAGAATTTATAATCAGAAATCAAATTTTGTTATAGAATATAAAAAGTATAGTGTTATTATAGATAGCAGCACTATGTAAGATTTGTCTTTAATGCTATGCTTTATATAATGCATTAGCTAAAGGGTGTGTCTTAATCTGCTGAAGACTTTACAGTGACAGTCATTACAAGGTGTAGCATTCTTATTCCACATACAGACAATGAATGAGGTGTTATATGATGTATAGATCTCCTCCCATTGTGTTCCTTTGTCTGCTGATCTTGTAAGAGTATTTGATTCAAGTTGAAACAGCATCTTGTAATTGCTATGTGTAATTTGCGTAATAGAACAGAACCTGGTTAGGTGTGTTCCATTTAAAGATGGGTATATATAGGCAGGGCTTATTGTCTAGTTTGAAAAAGGGGCCAAGCACCTTCTGAATTTCAAGTCTTTAATTTCAAATCTACACATTAACTTTAAATCTGAAAATCAATTGGAAAATTCAACAACTAACTGGGGAAAAAGTGTGGCCATTTTCAATTAGGAGTTGGTTCATGTACATCAGACCCAAAATGTGACCTCATGCAGAATTGGCCCTGATCATGATATACTGGGCATATTAGTGGTAAGACCGATCTCAATATTTACAAAGTAAAATTGATTCAACAAAAGCAATTTTGAATTTTAGTAACCCATTCTGGAAAAATCTATAATTGAATACAGGTTATTTTTAAAAAAAAATGTCTGATTTTTATCTGATTGCTTGAATAGGCATGACTTTTGACACATTCCAATGAAAAAATGAGATTTTGAAATACTATCGAAATTTTCAGATGTGGAAGCAAAAAATCTTAAGAAAGGAATGTTTTTCAACCCTGACCCATACATCAAGATGACAATCCACCCAGGAAAGCTATGTCCGTCCACATCGCACCACCATCACGAGTTACGGACGAGTATCTGTCCCAACACAACCAACCCACACTGGCCACATGCTGTAAGTTCTCCCGTGAACACACTAACAAGCTTCGTATGTGTTATTACATTTTCTGTGGAGGTAACAATGTGTGGAGGAATTTCTCTTCAGTATATTTATTATAGCATTAATCATTATTTACACTCGGCATTTTAGGGAAATTTATTAACATTGTGATAACATTATAGTAAATTACGTCTTTTATAAATCATATTGTTCAGCTTCAATTTTAAATTGAAATTTATTGAAAGTTCACCTAAAATTTGATTCAAGTTTTCTTAGACTAGTCTGTCTGTATAACATACTTAACCTTTTCTTTCCCAGACATTTGCATTTGAATCTTATCCAACTGATATAATGGAATTTGAAATCAAAGACAAATTTGCCAAAAGTCGTCCAACAATAAGTCGTTTTCTTGGTCGGGCTGCACTGACAGTACAGAAAGTCATGGACAAGTCTGGGAAAAGGTAAGAAACAAACTGTCTACATGTGTACTGTACACAATATTTGTGTTTATTATAAATGGTTGATTAAATAGATATGATATATTATCTCTTGAAGGTAATAGAAAAATAATATGAACAGATAATATGAAATGAATAGATAATCATGAAAATATTTGCATTTTATCCTAATACATGTATCATCAATTCAGATGAAGAAAAAAAGCAAACTTTAAGTTCATGAAACTGCTTTGAATCATAAATAAACTCATGAAAATATATTGATTTAGATCAGATTGAGTTTGTCACTAAAAAGTATTTGGGTTAAAATTGAAAATTTTTAATCATAATATATGTAGGTCATGATTGATTTGTACAGTGAGAAAGGATTAATTGATATGTAGTTGTTTGTATATAGATGTGATGACTCGTCCAAGAATGAGATATTTTAACTAATATCTTGTAAGTTTTAATCTAGAGTATGTAAACCTGTTGTGAAGGTTCTAAATCAATCTGTTTTATTTGACAGTCCGACATCTTTTTGTTTGGACCTAACCAAGAGAAATCCATCTGATAGTGTAAGTGGCATCCTGAAGTTCAGTGCTGGTATTGACAGATGGAAGGAGGGGGACACAAAGAAACGCAAGACAGCAATACTGAAACGTAAGTAAGACTCGGGCCTCTGTCTCTCTAAACAACTCAATTTGGACTAACCGTTTAGAAAATTATTGCACAATTCGCGGAAGACATCAAATAAAGAAAACTACACGGTTCTCATATAATTAGTTTGCATTTAATTCAAGGTACAGTCAAACCTGCTCTAAGGACTGCCTGTATATAATGACTGCCTGTCTATAACGACCGGTTTTTAGACTCCCCGTGCATTTTTACTATATAGTGGCACTCTGCATAACGACCACCTGTCTAATGCGGCTAGCGACCGGTCATTTTAGCCCCGTCAAAGTTGTCTAACGACTGGTCGCTGAGATCGACTTTTCGAGTACCGAGTACAGTGTGTGTGTAGTAGCGTCCCTTTGACCTACTTCCGGTAATTAACTCCCTTAGTAAGCAAATGGCAGCCATTACCTAAGCCCAAGCTATGAATTGTTTATACAGGACTGTATGGTTTATAATTAATAACCTAGGGGTCGTAACATTTGAGGTACAAATATGTTTGCCAACTTGAAGATGGAAGTTTTAACGACCGTTTATGCCTATCAAAGACTGAAATTATGTTTGGTCGCGAACGCTATGTGCATGAAAAGATCAGTCGTAAAGCGTGATTTTGAACTCGGATGATACGGTAGGCAAAATAAAACATGCCAATTTATACAATGTGTTCCGTTATTCATTGTCGATATTTAGCATTCTAATAATACTTAGAAATGACCTGTACTTAACCTTTTTCAAATTAGGCCTATAAATTTACGTGAGCTTATGTCATGGCGCGGCGTCCGTCGTCCGTCCGTCCGTCCGTCCGTCGTCCGTCGTCCCGTCCGTCCGTCCGTCCGTCCGTCCGTCCGTCCGTCAACATTTCCTTTAAATCGCTACTAGTCATAGAGTTCTGCATGGATTGTAACCAAATTTGGCCACAAACATCCTTGGGGGAGGGGGAACAGAACTTGTATAAATTTTGGCACTGACCCCCGGGGGCAGGAGGGGCGGGGCCCAATAGGGGAAATAGTAAATATAAATTTTGTCCTAGAGTTCTGCATGGATTGTAACCCCCACAAACATCCATGGGGCAGAACTTGTATAAAATTTGGCTCTGATCCCCCAGGGGCAGGGGGTGGGCCCAATAGGGGAAATAGAGGTAAATCCTTTAAATCGCTACTAGTCATAGAGTTCTGAATGGAATGTAACCAAATTTGGCCACAAACATCCATGGGGGAAGGGGAACAGAACTTGTATAAATTTTGGCTCTGACCTCCGCGGGGGCAGGAGGGGCGGGGGGCCCAATAGGGGAAATAGAGGTAAATCCTATAAATCGCTACTTGTCCTAGAGTTCTGAATGGAATGTAACCAAATTTGCCCACAAACATCCATGGGGGAAGGGGAACAGAACTTGTATAAATTTTGGCTCTGGTCCCCCAGGGCAGGAGGGGCGGGGCCCAATAGGGGAAATAGAGGTAAATCCTTTAAATCACTACTAGTCATAGAGTTCTGAATGGAATGTAACCAAATTTGGCCACGAACATCCCTTGGGGAAGGGGAACAGAACTTGTATAAATTTTGGCTATGGTCCCCCGGGGCAGGAGGGGCGGGGCCCAATAGGGGAAATAGAGGTAAATCCTTTAAATCGCTACTTGTCATAGAGTTTACATGAAATGTAACCAAATTTGGCCACAAACATCCTTGGGGGAAGGGGAACAGAACTTGTATAAATTTTGGCTCTGGTCCCCCGGGGGCAGGAGGGGCGGGGCCCAATAGGGGAAATAGAGGTAAATCCTTTAAATCGCTACTAGTCATAGAGTTCTATATGAAATGTAACCAAATTTGGCCACAAACATCCTTTGGGGAAGGGGAACAGAACTTGTATAAATTTTGGCTCTGGTCCCCCGGGGGCTGGAGGGGTGGGGCCCAATAGGGGAAATAGAGGTAAATCCTTTTAATCGCTATTAGTCATAGAGTTTTGCATGGAAATGTAACCAAATTTGGCCAGTATCCTTGGGAGAATAAGAACTGAGTTTGTATAAATTTTGGCTCTGGTCCTAGAGGGCAGGAGGGGCGGGGGCCCAATAGGGGAAATAGAGGTAAATCCTTTAAATCGCTACTAGTCATAGAGTTCTGCATGGATTGTAACCAAATTTGGCCACAAACATCCTTGGGGGAGGGGGAACAGAAATTGTATAAATTTTGGCTCTGGTCCCCCGGGGGCAGGAGGGGCGGGGCCCAATAGGGGAAATAGAGGTAAATCCTTTAAATCGCTACTAGTCATAGAGTTCTACATGAAATGTAACCAAATTTGGCCACAAACATCCTTGGGGGAAGGGGAACAGAACTTGTATAATTTTGGCTCTGGTCCCCAGGGGGCAGGACGGTTGGGGCCCAAGAGGGGAAATAGAGGTAAATCCTATAAATCGCTACTTGTCCTAGAGTTTTGCTTGGATTGTGACCAAATTTTGCCATAAACATCCTTGGGGGAAGGGGAACAGAACTTGTATAAATTTTGGCTCTGACCCCCTGGGGGCAGGAGGGGTGGGGACCCAATAGGGGATTTTATAGGTTAATATAAAAATTCCTTCAGAAAAGAAACAATGAACCTGTATTCAGAACATTACTTGGCATTTTCAAACCAGGTGAGCGATACAGGCCCTCTGGGCCTCTTGTTCAAATTAGGCCTATAAATTTACGTTCGATTTCTTCAGTAAAATTGGGGTCTCAAAAAGGGGGATGGACACAGATAGACATGAAGGTACTTATTTGATTGAATTTGGTACAAATGATTACTGTATTGGGAATCACATCATATTATTGTGATGTTGCATGATACTCTATGTTGAGATATATTTAATTTGGTGATACAATGTTTTCCAGATGCACAGTCTGAAGATGAAGGTCAAACAAAGAGGGAAAAGAAGTCCAATTTCCGAAAATCCTCATTACCAGAAAACATTTTACTTCAGAAAAGTGTGAATCAGTGTCCTGTGCTACGTCATACTGACCTTGAAATTACCGCTGATGATAGTAATTCAGAGGACCAGGAAGATTCAGGGATTTCAATGTATAACATCTCAAACTCACAAAACCGTATCCCTGACGATGTAGACATTGATCTTGTTGAGAACAAGGAGGAACTGCTTAGTTGCAGTCCTCCAAACCTAGCATCAGTGCCAAGTATAATATGTGATTTTCACAATCATCTTGATGTACCTAATTCACGAACTGATGAAACTGTGACTCCGTCTAGTAGTGATAATTCAGGGGGATCGGAGATCACCCCTGACCCTAACCACAGACAGAATGCTCCTTCTCTGGACGCCTGGGTCAGTACCACTTTATCCAATGAAGATCACAGTCTCGCCGCCCCTAGTATGGCCTCGGACTCATCTGACGGTTGGACTGGGCCTGTGCCCAGTGACCCTACCGGGGACAGTAATGGCGATATGGACTGTACAGGACTAGAGTCTGCGGCTGTGCTAGAGGCAGAGTCAGTTCTCATGTCTAGTAACACAAGGATCAGTAAACCCTTACCTTTGTTACCTAGTGATTTACCTAGTGATCAGGATTCTGTGGAGAACACTTCGTTCACTCAATCCTTACCCGACGACACAACGTCATGTGGTCCTTCTTCTCCTAGGAATGGTCAAACTTGTGGTCTTTCCCCTCCCGGGGAGGTGCCATCTTGTAGTAAATCTTCTTCTGGAAATGTGATAACTGCAAATCTTTCCTTGCCAGTAATATGTAATAGTGTTAGTGATATGAATGTGATAGATGTGACTTCTTCGGATGTGATCGATTCTAGTGTGATATCTAGCAGTGTGATGTCTCCCTCAGAGGATGCTAGTGCCTCTGGATGTGCAATAGGTGGAGCGACTTCTCTGGAGCACATGGCAGATGGAGATGTTGCAGATGGTGTGGATGATGTTCAGGGTAGTAGTGTAGTGACTAATGGAGATGCAGTGGCACCCCCTAGTTTGCCACCACGAACCTACAAAGCTCCACCGCTGCCACCAAGACAGAGGACCGTCGATGCTCCACCTCTGCCACCAAGGACACCAGAGAGAAATGATAAACCATCATTTACACCAGGGGCACTAATGAGTCCTGGAACTACTTGTTCAGTACCAGAACCAGGCTCATTAGAGCCACCCCCTCCTCCCCTTCCGCCTCGTAGGTATAGCCCTATCCCCCATCTGGCTGTAGGTGGAGGGGCTGTGGGGGCAGTGTTAGAGCGCGAGGATAGTGCTAGTGACAGAAATAGCTTTGATAGTATGGAAACATTTCAAGGCTCACAGGAGAATCTCTTGTCTGAATCTCCCAATGTGATAGGAGCGGAGGGTGTGACGCCACGTCCCCGTGCCACTCGTACAGACAATGATACCACAGGGCTAGAGGAGGAGGGAGGTAAGAAACGACGTAGAAGGAAAAAGAATTCAGGGGATAGTAACAATAGTAGTTTGAGTGAGTCGCCTCAGCATAATGGTAGTAAGAGTGGAAGTAGTAGGCACAATGAGTCGCCACATGGTGGTAAGGGTAACAGACATAGTGTAAGTGATCCATCCTCGAATGGAAAGGCTGGCAACAATAGACAAAGTAACAATGGCACTGTGTTTGCTCAGCTTGCCATGCTCCCCTCCATCGAGTCAGTTGCTTCAAGGGACAATCGTAGATCCTCAACAAGCCCAAGCTCTCGTTCCGTGGAGGTAAGTCCCCGTGCTAGTCCATTATCTATGCAAACCTCGTATTCTGATTCAGTGTCAGATAGGTCACGCTACTCCAATCGGCGCAGTCTCCCACACAATGACACAACCTTCAAACAGACTGACTTACTCCATGCCACACCTCAGCGTCCTCAATTTGATAGACATTCAGGTATTATATCTGTGGCTCCCAACAGCGCCTCACCCCCAAGGGTTGTACCAAGGGGCAGGATCCTCAGTGAAGAAGAGAAACAACAAAATAGGGAACAAATTGTTCAACAGTTACAGAAATGGACTCAGAAATTAAAGGATAAAGGAAAAAGTGATACGGACGACACAGTTTCAGTCACAAGTAGTGAGGATACAGTTAGCGGTTGTGATAATTTAAGTTTTCAGAGTGATGGTTCAGGACCGTCCCCTCAGGTAGCCACCAGTGCACAGCCTGTTTCTCAGTCTCCAGCTCATCAAACAGCTGGCAGCAGGGCCCCACCAGTGTCCAACTCTTCTGAGGCTCTGAGTTCTACAGCTGAGGGAGGCCAACCCATTGACAAAGTCAATGGTGGTAAGCATAGTAAACCAAGTGATGCCTCACCCTCCAACGCAGTGGTCTGGCAACTACGACAACCTCAGCAAAATACATCCAGCTCAAGTCAAACCCAGCGCCAAAGTAAAGGTAACTACAGCATAACAACTTATATATGTTGTGTACTATGTCAGCCCTTCATCAGTAGCTGAGAATACATTAGTTTGTGAAGTTTATCTGCAAAAGTCTGTTATGATCGTATAAAGGTATTCTGTCTTTGAATATTACAGTTGCTGCCAGTTGCGTAAAGCAATTGAATGTTGTTTCTTTGGTCTGTATGCGGAAATTGTATCATTTTCTCTCTCTTATAAAAAAAAAAAGTCAAACTCATAAAATGCATGATGTCACTATCAAAACCTATACTCGCATGAACAGATGATAAACCTTTCTGCCTTTACCTTTAAGACAATTTACATCTACTACAACTGTTTTTCTTTGATAGATGGTAGTCAGTCCCCGTTGCCAAAACTCCCTGCCAGGAAGAAATATGTTCGTGTAGAGCCAACCCCTGGTGATGAACCCCTCCCCCCGGGCTGGGAGGCCAGAGTGGACAGTCATGGAAGGATATTCTATATTGATCATATCAACCGTACTACAACCTGGCAGAAACCTCAGAATGGCCAGCGAGCTGTCCAGAGACGGCCAACAATAAGCTCGGAACAGAGACAACAGCTGGATAGGAGGTAAGGGAGATAACCAAAGTCTACACGAATATTTAGCTTTCTAAATATTCCATAGACACAATTGGCATTTAATATTAAACAACTCTATTTCCTGATATTGTCAACGCTAATAAGTTAGACTATATTTCCTGATATTGTCAACGCTAATAAGTTAGAACTATAAAAGTTATCAATAAAACACTATGCTAAGAATTAGGCCAGATCTACCGTATTCAAGGGGAAAATTCAACTTTGACCTTATTTAGAAATGAGCACAACCATTACAATCTATAAATAGTTTGCAATGATTCCATTTAGAGCCATCATATTTCAGCACAAAAGTACTAACATAAGAAGCTTGAAAATATGACTACTGCTAACATACAAATCTTCAGTTAATATTTCTACACTCAGGTATCAGAGCATTAGACGGACCATCACTCAAAGCCAACAGGACACAGAGAACACTTCAGCAGAGAGTACATCATCAGGTAGGATTGATCAGTGTGTTAGTGACCAGTCAGTGTGTTAGTGACCTTAGATTGGTCAGTGTGTTAGTGACCTTAGAATGGTCAGTGTGAAAGTGACCTTAGATTGGTCAGTGTGTTAGTGACCTTAGATTGGTTAGTGTGTTAATGACCTTAGATTGGTCAGTTTGTTAGTGACCTTAGATTGGTCAGTGTGTTAGTGACCTGTGTATAGATTGGTCTTTTTAGCCCACCATCATCCATCATCAGATAGTGGGCTATTCAAATCGCCCTTGTCCGTGGTCCGCCGTCCGTCCGTAAACAATGCTTGTTATCACTATTTCTTAAAAACTGCTGCAGGTATTTTGTTCAAACTTCACATGGAGGGTCCCCTTGGTCCATATTTGTGCCATACAGATTTTGAGGCTGATCAGAAAAACAAGATGGCCACCAGGCAGCCATCTTTGATTTTGGCAGTTGAAGTTTGTTATCACTATTTCTTGAGAACTACTGAAGGGATTTTGTTCAAACTTCACATGGAGGTTACCCTTGGTCCCTAGTTGTGCCATACAGATTTTGAGGCTGATCGGAAAAACAAAATGGCCGCCAGGCAGCCATCTTTGATTTTGGCAGTTGAAGTTTGTTATCACTATTTCTTGAGAACTACTGAAAGGATTTTGTTCAAACTTCACATGGAGGTTACCCTTGGTCCATATTTGTGCCATACAGATTTTTAAGCTGATCGGAAAAACAAGATGGCCGCCAGGCAGCCATCTTTGATTTTGGCAGTTGAAGTTTGTTATCGATATTTCTTGAGAACTACTGAAGGGATTTTGTTCAAACTTCACATGGAGGGTAACCTTGGTCCCTATTTGTGCCATACAGATTTTGAGGCTGATCGGAAAAACAAGATGGCCGCCAGGCAGCCATCTTTGATTTTGGCAGTTGAAGTTTGTTATCGATATTTCTTGAGAACTACTGAAGGAATTTTGTTCAAACTTCACATGGAAGTTACCCTTGGTCCCTATTTGTGCCATACAGATTTTGAGGCTGATAGGAATAACAATATGGCCGCCAGGCGGCCATCTTGGATTTTGATAGTTAAAATTTGTTACCGCTATTTCTCAGAAAATACTGAAAGGATCTTTCTCAAATTTCATATGTAGGTTCCCCTTGGACCTTAGTTGTGCATATATTGCATTTTGGGACCAATCAGTGAACAAGATGGCCGCCAGGCCACCATCTTGGATTTTGATAGTTAAAGTTTGTTATGGCTATTTCTCAGATAGTACTGAAGGGATCTGTCTCAAATTTCATATGTAGGTTCCCCTAGGGACCTAGTTGTGCATATTGCATTTTGGGACCGATCGGTCAACAAAATTGCTGCCAGGCAGCCATCTTGGATTTTTATATTCAAAGTTTGTTAACGCTATTTCTCAGAAAGTATTGAATGGATCTTTCTGAAATTTCACATGTAGGTTCCCCTAGGGCCCTAGTTGTGCATATTGTGATTTGGGACCGATTGATCAACAAGATGGCCACCAAGGAGTCATCTTGGATTTTGATAGTTGAAGTTTGTTACCGCTATTTCTCAAAAGGTACTGAAGTGATCTGTCTCAAATTTTATATGTAGTATGTTTAAAAAAGTTTAAAAAGTAGAGAAAAGATCCATCTTTCCTTTGTCAGATATAGATCATTCTTTGGTGGGCGCCAAGATCCCTCTGGGATCTCTTGTTGTCATTAACTACTGGTATGTGATCTGAATATTAGATAACATGAGTTTTATTTTTGTTTAAGAGGAAGTAACAGTAATATTATTTAAAAAAAATAAGTTTATTGTTCGGATAGATATGATTTGTGATTTCTGAATCTTATTCTATATCTACTAAGAAGTTGGTATCAGAATGATACTTCTGAATGTTGTTTAGGTGGGAGTGACAACAGTCCTCAGACGTCGGCTCAGTCTCGTATTCCTGTACCGCCCCCGCCTACACTACCACCCACAGAAATCCAAGATAACCGACTACCAGCTGTCAAGTTTCTCACCCGCTCAGACTTCTTTCCTATTCTTCAGAGCAATGATGTAAGTTGATGTAAAAAAAAAAAGATTGTCTTATGACAAAACCTCATGAATAAACCTTAACCTGAAAATATCACAATGCTTCCATATTGCAAAAAAATGTTTTGGTATAAAAACAGCACCTTTTTACTGAGAGTTAACAAATCTGTTAAAACTACCCCCCGGTTTTTAACAGTTTAAAAATCTACTAATTTTAAAATGTCACAAAGTGAACAATCTTCTTGAAAATTAATAATAATGAATTGGTTTGAATTGTTTTGTTTGCAGAGAGCAATGGTGGAATACAACAGAAATGGAACATTAAAGCATATGATTAGTAAAATCAGAAGAGATGCCAAAAACTTTGATAGGTAAGAGGGGACAGCATGACCAACCAAATGATCATCATGCCCCTTATATACATGTAATAGAGGTACCATATAGTGTTACCCATGCCAGCCCCATCATGTCCCCTTAGTCAGCCCCATCATGTCCCCTTAGTCAGCCCCATCATATATGTCCCCTTAGCCCCATCATGTATGTCCCCCATCATGTATGTCCCCTTAGTCAGCCCCATCATGTCCCCTTAGTCAGCCCCATCATGTATGTCCCCCATCTTAGTCAGCCCCATCATCATGTCCCCCATCATGTCAGTCCCCATCATGTCCCCCATCATGTCATGTCCCCTTAGTCAGCCTCATCATGTCCCCTTAGTCAGCCCATCATGTCCCCATAGTCAGCCCCATCATGTCCCCATTAGTCAGCCCCATCATGTCCCCTTAGTCAGCCCCATCATGTAGTCCCCTTAGTCAGCCCCATCATGTCCCCTTATCAGTCCCCATCATGTCCCCTTAGTCAGCCCCATCATGTCCCCTTAGTCAGCCTCATCATGTCCCCTTAGTCAGCCCCATCATGTCCCCTTAGTCAGCCCCATCATGTCCCCTTAGTCAGCCCCATCATGTCCCCTTAGTCAGCCCCATCATGTCCCCTTAGTCAGCCCCATCATGTCCCCTTAGTCAGCCCCATCATGTCCCCTTAGTCAGCCCATCATGTCCCCATTAGTCAGCCCCATATGTCCCCTTAGTCAGCCCCATCATGTCCCCTTAGTCAGCCCCATCATGTCCCCTTAGTCAGCCCCATCATGTCCCCTTAGTCAGCCCCATCATGTCCCCATAGTCAGCCCCATCATGTCCCCTTAGTCAGCCCCATCATGTCCCCTTAGTCAGCCCCATCATGTCCCCTTAGTCAGCCCCATCATGTCCCCTTAGTCAGCCCCATCATGTCCCCATAGTCAGCCCCATCATGTCCCCATAGTCAGCCCCATCATGTCCCCTTAGTCAGCCCCATCATGTCCCCTTAGTCAGCCCCATCATGTCCCCATTAGTCAGCCCCATCATGTCCCCTTAGATCAGCCCCATCATGTCCCCTTAGTCAGCCTCATCATGTCCCCTTAGTCAGCCCCATCATGTCCCCTTAGTCAGCCCCATCATGTCCCCTTAGTCAGCCCCATCATGTCCCCTTAGTCAGCCCCATCATGTCCCCTTAGTCAGCCCCATCATGTCCCCTTAGTCAGCCCATCATGTCCCCATAGTCAGCCCCATCATGTCCCCTTAGTCAGCCCCATCATGTCCCCATAGTCAGCCCCATCATGTCCCCTTAGTCAGCCTCATCATGTCCCCTTAGTCAGCCCCATCATGTCCCCTTAGTCAGCCCCATCATGTCCCCTTAGTCAGCCCCATCATGTCCCCTTAGTCAGCCCCATCATGTCCCCTTAGTCAGCCCCATCATGTCCCCATAGTCAGCCCCATCATGTCCCCTTAGTCAGCCCCATCATGTCCCCTTAGTCAGCCCCATCATGTCCCCTTAGTCAGCCCCATCATGTCCCCATAGTCAGCCCCATCATGTCCCCTAGTCAGCCCCATCATGTCCCCTTAGTCAGCCCCATCATGTCCCCTTAGTCAGCCCCATCATGTCCCCTCAGTCAGCCCCATCATGTCCCCTTAGTCAGCCCATCATGTCCCCTTAGTCAGCCCCATCATGTCCCCTTAGTCAGCCCCATCATGTCCCCTTAGTCAGCCCCATCATGTCCCCTTAGTCAGCCCCATCATGTCCCCTTAGTCAGCCCCATCATGTCCCCATTAGTCAGCCCCATCATGTCCCCCTAGTCAGCCCCATCATGTCCCCTTAGTCAGCCCCATCATGTCCCCTTAGTCAGCCCATCATGTCCCCTTAGTCAGCCCCATCATGTCCCCTTAGTCAGCCCCATCATGTCCCCTTAGTCAGCCCCATCATGTCCCCATTAGTCAGCCCATCATGTCCCCTTAGTCAGCCCCATCATGTCCCCTTAGTCAGCCCCATCATGTCCCCATTAGTCAGCCCCATCATGTCCCCTTAGTCAGCCTCATCATGTCCCCTTAGTCAGCCCCATCATGTCCCCTAGTCAGCCCATCATGTCCCTTAGTCACCCCATCAGTCAGTCAGCCCATCATGTCCCCTTAGTCAGCCCCATCATGTCCCCTTAGTCAGCCCATCATGTCCCTAGTCAGCCCCATCATGTCCCCTTAGTCAGCCCCATCATGTCCCCTTAGTCAGCCCCATCATGTCCCCTTAGTCAGCCCCATCATGTCCCCTTAGTCAGCCCCATCATGTCCCCTTAGTCAGCCCCATCATGTCCCCATAGTCAGCCCCATCATGTCCCCTTAGTCAGCCCCATCATGTCCCCTTAGTCAGCCCCATCATGTCCCCTTAGTCAGCCCCATCATGTCCCCTTAGTCAGCCCCATCATGTCCCCTAGTCAGCCCCATCATGTCCCCTTAGTCAGCCCCATCATGTCCCCTTAGTCAGCCCCATCATGTCCCCTTAGTCAGCCCATCATCCCCATAGTCAGCCCCATCATGTCCCCTTAGTCAGCCCCATCATGTCCCCTTAGTCAGCCCCATCATGTCCCCTTAGTCAGCCCCATCATGTCCCCTTAGTCAGCCCCATCATGTCCCCTTAGTCAGCCTCATCATGTCCCCTTAGTCAGCCTCATCATGTCCCCTTAGTCAGCCTCATCATGTCCCCTTAGTCAGCCTCATCATGTCCCCTTAGTCAGCCCCATCATGTCCCCTTAGTCAGCCCCATCATGTCCCCTTAGTCAGCCCCATCATGTCCCCATTAGTCAGCCCCATCATGTCCCCCTTAGTCAGCCCCATCATGTCCCCTTAGTCAGCCCATCATCATGTCCCCTTAGTCAGCCCCATCATGTCCCCTTAGTCAGCCCCATCATGTCCCCTTAGTCAGCCCCATCATGTCCCCTTAGTCAGCCCATCATGTCCCCTTAGTCAGCCCCATCATGTCCCCTATAGTCAGCCCCATCATGTCCCCTTAGTCAGCCCCATCATGTCCCCATAGTCAGCCCCATCATGTCCCCATAGTCAGCCCCATCATGTCCCCTTAGTCAGCCCCATCATGTCCCCTTAGTCAGCCCCATCATGTCCCCTTAGTCAGCCCCATCATGTCCCCTTAGTCAGCCCCATCATGTCCCCATAGTCAGCCTCCATCATGTCCCCTTAGTCAGCCCCATCATGTCCCCTTAGTCAGCCCCATCATGTCCCCTTAGTCAGCCCCATCATGTATCATCATGTCCCCTTAGTCAGCCCCATCATGTCCCCTTAGTCAGCCTCATCATGTCCCCCTTAGTCAGCCCCATCATGTCCCCTTAGTCAGCCTCATCATGTCCCCTTAGTCAGCCCCATCATGTCCCCTTAGTCAGCCTCATCATGTCCCCTTAGTCAGCCCCATCATGTCCCCTTAGTCAGCCTCATCATGTCCCCTTAGTCAGCCTCATCATGTCCCCTTAGTCAGCCCCATCATGTCCCCTTAGTCAGCCCCATCATGTCCCCTTAGTCAGCCTCATCATGTCCCCTTAGTCAGCCTCATCATGTCCCCTTAGTCAGCCCCCATCATGTCCCCTTAGTCAGCCCCATCATGTCCCCTTAGTCAGCCCCATCATGTCCCCTTAGTCAGCCCCATCATGTCCCCTTAGTCAGCCCATCATGTCCCCTTAGTCAGCCCCATCATGTCCCCTTAGTCAGCCCCATCATGTCCCCTTAGTCAGCCCCATCATGTCCCCTTAGTCAGCCCCATCATGTCCCCTTAGTCAGCCCCATCATGTCCCCTTAGTCAGCCCCATCATGTCCCCATAGTCAGCCCCATCATGTCCCCTTAGTCAGCCCCATCATGTCCCCTTAGTCAGCCTCATCATGTCCCCTTAGTCAGCCCATCATGTCCCCTTAGTCAGCCCCATCATGTCCCCATAGTCAGCCCATCATGTCCCCTTAGTCCGCCCCATCATGTCCCCCTTAGTCAGCCCCATCATGTCCCCTTAGTCAGCCCCATCATGTCCCCTTAGTCAGCCCCATCATGTCCCCTAGTCAGCCCATCATGTCCCATTAGTCAGCCCCATCATGTCCCCTTAGTCAGCCCCATCATGTCCCCCTTAGTCAGCCCCATCATGTCCCCTTAGTCAGCCCCATCATGTCCCCATAGTCAGCCCCATCATGTCCCCTTAGTCAGCCCCATCATGTCCCCTTAGTCAGCCCCATCATGTCCCCTTAGTCAGCCCCATCATGTCCCCTTAGTCAGCCCATCATGTCCCCTTAGTCAGCCCCATCATGTCCCCTTAGTCAGCCCCATCATGTCCCCATAGTCAGCCCCATCATGTCCCCTTAGTCAGCCTCATCATGTCCCCTTAGTCAGCCCCATCATGTCCCCTTAGTCAGCCTCATCATGTCCCCTTAGTCAGCCCCATCATGTCCCCTTAGTCAGCCCCATCATGTCCCCTTAGTCAGCCCCATCATGTCCCCTTAGTCAGCCCCATCATGTCCCCTTAGTCAGCCCCATCATGTCCCCTTAGTCAGCCCCATCATGTCCCCCATAGTCAGCCTCATCATGTCCCCTTAGTCAGCCCCATCATGTCCCCTTAGTCAGCCCCATCATGTCCCCATAGTCCTACCCCATCATGTCCCCTTAGTCAGCCTCATCATGTCCCCTAGTCAGCCCCATCATGTCCCCTTAGTCAGCCCCATCATGTCCCCTTAGTCAGCCCCATCATGCCCCTTAGTCAGCCCCATCATGTCCCCTTAGTCAGCCCCATCATGTCCCCTTAGTCCAGCCCCATCATGTCCCCTTAGTCAGCCCATCATGTCCCCAGTCAGCCCCATCATGTCCCCATTAGTCAGCCCCATCATGTCCCCTTAGTCAGCCCCATCATGTCCCCTTAGTCAGCCCCATCATGTCCCCTTAGTCAGCCCCATCATGTCCCCATTAGTCAGCCCCATCATGTCCCCATAGTCAGCCTCATCATGTCCCCTTAGTCAGCCCCATCATGTCCCCTTAGTCAGCCCCATCATGTCCCCCTTAGTCAGCCTCATCATGTCCCCATAGTCAGCCCCATCATGTCCCCTTAGTCAGCCCATCATCATGTCCCCATAGTCAGCCTCCCATCATGTCCCCTTAGTCAGCCCCATCATGTCCCCTTAGTCAGCCCCATCATGTCCCCATAGTCAGCCCCATCATGTCCCCTTAGTCAGCCCCATCATGTCCCCTTAGTCAGCCCCATCATGTCCCCTTAGTCAGCCCCATCATGTCCCCTTAGTCAGCCCATCATGTCCCCATAGTCAGCCCCATCATGTCCCCATTAGTCAGCCCCATCATGTCCCCTTAGTCAGCCCATCATGCCCTAGTCAGCCCCATCATGTCCTAGTCAGCCCCATCATGTCCCCTTAGTCAGCCCCATCATGTCCCCATAGTCAGCCCCATCATGTCCCCTTAGTCAGCCCCATCATGTCCCCTTAGTCAGCCCCATCATGTCCCCATTAGTCAGCCCCATCATGTCCCCTTAGTCAGCCCCATCATGTCCCCTTAGTCAGCCCCATCATGTCCCCTTAGTCAGCCCCATCATGTCCCCTTAGTCAGCCCCATCATGTCCCCATAGTCAGCCCCATCATGTATGCCCCCTTAGTCAGCCTCATCATGTCCCCTTAGTCAGCCCCATCATGTCCCATAGTCAGCCCATCATGTCCCCATAGTCAGCCCATCATGTCCCCTTAGTCAGCCCCATCATGTCCCCTTAGTCAGCCCCATCATGTCCCCTTAGTCAGCCCCATCATGTCCCCTTAGTCAGCCCCATCATGTCCCCATTAGTCAGCCCCATCATGTCCCCTTAGTCAGCCCCATCATGTCCCCTTAGTCAGCCCCATCATGTCCCCTTAGTCAGCCCCATCATGCCCCTTCAGCCCCATCAGTCCCCTTAGTCAGCCCCATCATGTCCCCCTAGTCAGCCCATCATGTCCCCTTAGTTAGTCCTGCCCTCATGCCCCCTATGTCCCCTAGTCAGCCCATCATGTCCCCATAGTCAGCCCCATCATGTCCCCTTAGTCAGCCCCATCATGTCCCCATAGTCAGCCCCATCATGTCCCCTTAGTCAGCCCCATCATGTCCCCTTAGTCAGCCCCATCATGTCCCCTTAGTCAGCCTCATCATGTCCCCTTAGTCAGCCCCATCATGTCCCCTTAGTCAGCCCCATCATGTCCCCTTAGTCAGCCCCATCATGTCCCCTTGGTCAATTTCATATGGAGTTGGGGCATTTATCTTACTTTCCCTTCTAAATACAAGTTGTAAAAGAATTTGTCACTGTTGTTAACTGAAGTACATATATACTGAAAGAAGATAATGTTGAAATCACACCTGGTTGAATTATGAATATCATATGGCTTTTTTAACTGAAACCTTTCATACACTTTTCAAGCCTGCATTTATTGTGATTTCTTTACTTCTTTTCTAATAGTAATCACTTACCATTATTCATTAGTAACATCTTAATAATTCATTTGATTTGGTTCTGTGCTGAAGCACATTGCAAAAACAGTTAACGTTATAGGTTGTTTGACCGGTTAAGACAACTATTCATGGAAATGTTTTAGGTTGTTGACCCGTTAAGACGACTATTTATGGAGAAATTATGGAGTGGTTATTGTTTGTTTTGTCTTTACAGATATCAACATAACCGAGACCTTGTATCTTTTATGAATTTATTTGTTGATACTAACAAAGAACTTCCATCCAATTGGGAAATGAAGTTTGATCGCAGTGGAAAGGTAAAATGCTTTAGCATATTTTAATGTAACAACTTCTTTTCATTATTTCTTTACTGGTTTTAAAACTCTATTTGAAAAAGATCTAAGCAAAGAAACCAGTTAGACGTTTTTAAATAAAACTAATGCGTAAAAATATAATGAAAAATACAATTAAATGAATTGTTCTAGTCAGAACTCACTTTAATTATGTATAAATTAAGATCAATTATGAGAAGGGATTAATTTATGGACTAATAATTAGGAGATTTCCTTACAGCATTTCTTTATTGACCACCACCGACGACTGACCACCTTTATAGACCCTAGATTACCCACCGATGTCCCCCCAATCAATCCGGACTTTCTTCATACCTCGCTCTTCCGCAATAGGTCACGGCCAACTGTTGATGATCCAAGTCGACATCAACATGCTGTGAGTATATCATGGGAGGCTACAATGTTGATAGATGTATATCGGTTACTAAAAGTTCTTTGTTTATATGTAAAGGGTAGTACAGCAATAATTCAACAGAAATAGCTTATGTTTATAATGTAAAGGGTAGTACAGCAATAATCCAACAGAAATAGCTTATGTTTATAATGTAAAGGGTAGTACAGCAATAATCCAACAGAAATAGCTTATGTTATGTTTATGTTGGAATATGTAAAGGGTAGTTTTAGTAAGCAATAATCCAACAGAAATAGCTTATGTTTATATGTAAAGGGTAGTAAAGCAATAATCCAACAGAAACAGCTTATCTTTATATGCATATAGTGTTAGCAAGCTTATCAAGTGTTAGTGCATCTAGAGGTAAAGATTTTCTCAGTGTTGTTAAGGTAAATATTTTCTCAGTGTTGTTAAGATAAAGATTTTCTCAGTGTTGTTAAGATAAAGATTTTCTCAGTGTTGTTAAGATAAATATTTTTCTCAGTCTTGTTAAGATAAAGATTTTCTCACTGTTGTTAAGATAAAGATTTTCTCAGTCTTGTTAAGATAAATATTTTCTCTCAGTGTTGTTAAGATAAATATTTTCTCAGTGTTGTTAAGGTAAATATTTTCTCAGTGTTGTTAAGGTAAATATTTTCTCAGTGTTGTTAAGGTAAATATTTTCTCAGTGTTGTTAAGGTAAATATTTTCTCAGTGTTGTTAAGATAAATATTTTCTCAGTGTTGTTAAGATAAATATTTTCTCAGTGTTGTTAAGATAAATATTTTCTCAGTGTTGTTAAGATAAATATTTTCTCAGTGTTGTTAAGGTAAATATTTTCTCAGTGTTGTTAAGGTAAATATTTTCTCAGTGTTGTTAAGATAAATATTTTCTCAATGTTGTTAAGGTAAAGATTTTCTCAGTGTTGTTGATTTCTATAAATCCGAGCCATGGTTTAGATACCTAATTGTTTGTGTTGACAGCCCCCACCCCCACCGCGACATGTGGCTGTGACTGAAGTAGAGGATATCCCCACCAGTAAGTGTAGGTTATATAGATCCACTCTGGTCACTTCTCTACAGCAATTTCAAAATATCAGTATTAATAAAATCTTTCTTTGTTAAACCTTCTTTAACTGTATGTTCAAAATCCCTCAAACATGCTTATGAAAATGTTCACAGTAAAATCATAATTATTGTTTGTGTGTATGTATGAAGGAGTAGTATTTTTTTGCTATAATTATGTCATATTCCTTCAGTTATCTCCTTTTTTCTAGTGTAAAAATTTTACATATATTTTAATCTCAATTTTTTGCTATTGACAGCTTAATATAATGTTGGTTTTATGTTGTTTATTATTTCCTTAGCTAGACAAAAATGTTGATTTAAATGAAATAATTTGAACATTTTTTAATCTTGTGAATTTTCTCTGCTAATTCAGCGTACAATGACAAGGTGGTGGCATTCCTTAGACAGCCAAACTTGCCTGATATTCTCAAGGAGACTTATCAAGGCTACAGTAGCCACCGTCTCCGCGACAAAATTAATCGGATACGATCTGAAGGAACCGAGGCCCTCGACAAAATGTGCAATGATATGGATCTGATTTTACTTTTGAGGTAATCTGCAAATTCATAATGCAGAATGCAACAGATGCATACTGTTATTTCATTAATGCATTTAGTTATTATGATGACAAAAAATTAATAGAAATAATGTTTTCTGCTTCTTTTATTAGGTCACTTGACCATAGGTCATGGTGACCTTTTGCGATAGTCTTTTGTCTGTCGTCATCTGTCGTGCAAATTACTTTAAAACTTCCTTGTGAACGCAATAACTTAAGTAAATACTCACCGAGCTCAATGAAACTTTATATGTAGACTACCATTGGAACTTTATATGTAGACTACCATTGGAAAGATCTCAGAGGAATTAGAAAAACGGCTTGATTTGACTGTAAATTACAGAGTTATTGCCCTTTGCAATCATGATTATTATTGAATATTGTGAACATGATTACTTGAGTAAATATGATTCACGTGTAATAGAACTTTGCATATAGACTTATATTGGAAATATCACAACAAGTTTGAAAATAAGCTTGATTTGAGTCTAACTTATTTACAGAGTTATTGCCCTTGAATAATTATTGAACCTTGTGAATATGCACCAAGCTTAATAAACTTTTTATGTAGACCTTTTATGTGTATGTTCCTATTTTGGGAACAAAAGACATCAGTTGGCTAGTAAATTACATAACTAATTTGTATCAAATATCAGGTGATCGTTAGGCCCATGGGACTCTTGAATATTGAATATAGGACAATTTTCCCCAATACAACTTCCAAGATTAATGATTGTAATTGACAAGTGCTTTAAATGAAAGCCGTAGGGATGAATTAAAGCTTTGATACATATTATACTAGTTAATATATGGTTGGACTTTGAAGACTATGTTTAATGTGATGTGTTTAAATAGTTCTAACCAAGCTTTGTACTAAATATGTTCACACTTGTTTACCAGAATATTCAAATTTACCAAGGTCTCACCAATGTCAATTAGATAAGGTTTCAATGCATTTATCATTGAATATTTGATTTGAGTAGTAAATTCAAAGTACTTTGATTAGAAGTATTTATCCTTAGGTGATTTTGTTTATTTTTTCCAGTGTATTTGAGAATGATATAATGTCTTACGTGCCTCCACATCTGGTTCTAACAAGGACAGAATCACCGGGGGAGACGCCTCAAGGCTCACCAAGTAAGTATACTGACTTTAACTTACTACTTATAGTCACCGGGGGGAGACACCTCAAGGCTCAACCAGTAAGTATACTGACTGTAACTTACTACTTATAGTCACCAGAGGAGACACCACAAGGCTCACCCAGTAATTATACTGACCTTCACTTACTACTTATAGTCACCAGAGGAGACATCACAAGGCTTACTCAGTAAGTATACTGACCTTAACTTACTACTTATAGTCACCAGAGGAGACACCACAAGGGTCAACCAGTAAGTATACTGACCTTAACTTACTACTTATAGTCACCAGAGGAGACATCACAAGGCTCACCCAGTAAGTATACTGACCTTAACTTACTACTTATAGTCACCAGAGGAGACACCACAAGGGTCACCCAGTAAGTATACTGACTGTAACTTACTACTTATAGTCACCAGGGGAGACATCACAAGGCTCACCCAGTAAGTACACTAACCTTCACTTACTACATATAGTCACCAGAGGAGACATCACAAGGCTTACTTAGTAAGTATACTGACCTTAACTTACTACTTATAGTCACCGAGGGGAGACACCTCAAGGCTCAGCCAGTAAGTATACTGACTGTAACTTACTACTTATAGTCACCAGAGGAGACACCACAAGGCTCACCCAGTAATTATACTGACCTTCACTTACTACATATAGTCACCAGAGGAGACACCACAAGGCTCACCCAGTAAGTATACTGGCTGTAACTTACTACTTATAGTCACCAGAGGAGACACCACAAGGGTCAACCAGTAAGTATACTGACCTTCACTTACTACATATAGTCACCAGAGGAGACACCACAAGGCTCACCCAGTAAGTATACTGACTGTAACTTACTACTTTTAGTCACCGGGAAGACACCACAAGGCTCACCCAGTAAGTATACTGACCTTCACTTACTACTACTTATAGTCACCAGAGGAGACACCACAAGGCTCACTCAGTAAGTATACTGACCTTAACTTACTACTTATAGTCACCAGAGGAGACACCACAAGGCTCACCCAGTAAGTATACTGACCTTAACTTACTACTTATAGTCACCAGGGAGACACCACAAGGCTCACCCAGTAAGTATACTGACCTTCACTTACTACTTATAGTCACCGGGGAGACACCACAAGGCTTACTCAGTAAGTATACTGACTGTAACTTACTACTTATAGTCACCAGGGAGACACCACAAGGCTCACCCAGTAAGTATACTGACCTTCACTTACTACTTATAGTCACCAGAGGAGACACCACAAGGCTCACCCAGTAAGTATACTGACCTTCACTTACTACTTATAGTCACCAGAGGAGACACCACAAGGCTCACCCAGTAAGTATACTGACCTTAACTTACTACTTATAGTCACTGGGGGAGACACCACAAGGCTCACCCAGTAAGTATACTGACCTTCACTTACTACTTATAGTCACCAGAGGAGACACCACAAGGCTTACCCAGTAAGTATACTGACCTTAACTTACTACTTATAGTCACCAGAGGAGACACCACAAGGCTCACCCAGTAAGTATACTGACTGTAACTTACTACTTATAGTCACCAGGGGAGACACCACAAGGCTCACCCAGTAAGTATACTGACCTTCACTTACTACTTATAGTCACCAGAGGAGACACCACAAGGCTCACCCAGTAAGTATACTGACCTTCACATACTACATTACTTATAGTCACCAGGGGAGACACCACAAGGCTCACCCAGTAAGTATACTGACCTTCACTTACTACTTATAGTCACCAGAGGAGACACCACAAGGCTCACCCAGTAAGTATACTGACCTTCACTTACTACATATAGTCACCAGAGGAGACACCACAAGGCTCACCCAGTAAGTATACTGACCTTCACTTACTACTTATAGTCACCAGAGGAGACACCACAAGGCTTACTCAGTAAGTATACTGACTGTAACTTACTACTTATAGTCACCAGGGAGACACCACAAGGCTCACCCAGTAAGTATACTGACCTTCACTTACTACTTATAGTCACCAGGGAGACACCACAAGGCTCACCCAGTAAGTATACTGACCTTCACTTACTACTTATAGTCACCGGGGAGACACCACAAGGCTTACTCAGTAAGTATACTGACTGTAACTTACTACTTATAGTCACCAGAGGAGACACCACAAGGCTCACCCAGTAAGTATACTGACCTTCACTTACTACTTATAGTCACCAGAGGAGACACCACAAGGCTCACCCAGTAAGTATACTGACTGTAACTTACTACTTATAGTCACCAGAGGAGACACCACAAGGCTCACCCAGTAAGTATACTGACTGTAACTTACTACTTATAGTCACCAGGGAGACACCACAAGGCTCACCCAGTAAGTATACTGACCTTCACTTACTACTTATAGTCACCAGAGGAGACACCACAAGGCTCACTCAGTAAGTATACTGACCTTCACTTACTACTTATAGTCACCAGAGGAGACACCACAAGGCTCACCCAGTAAGTATACTGACTGTAACTTACTACTTATAGTCACTGGGGGAGACACCACAAGGCTCACCCAGTAAGTATACTGACCTTCACTTACTACTTATAGTCACCAGAGGAGACACCACAAGGCTCACCCAGTAAGTATACTGACTGTAACTTACTACTTATAGTCACTAGGGGAGACACCACAAGGCTCACCCAGTAAGTATACTGACCTTCACTTACTACTTATAGTCACCAGGGAGACACCACAAGGCTCACCCAGTAAGTATACTAACCTTCACTTACTACATATAGTCACCAGAGGAGACACCACAAGGCTCACCCAGTAAGTATACTGACCTTAACTTACTACTTATAGTCACCAGAGGAGACACCACAAGGCTCACCCAGTAAGTATACTGACCTTCACTTACTACTTATAGTCACCAGAGGAGACACCACAAGGCTCACCCAGTAAGTATACTAACCTTCACTTACTACATATAGTCACCAGAGGAGACATCACAAGGCTCACTCAGTAAGTATACTGACCTTCACTTACTACTTATAGTCACTGGGGGAGACACCACAAGGCTCACCCAGTAAGTATACTGACCTTCACTTACTACATATAGTCACCAGAGGAGACACCACAAGGCTCACCCAGTAAGTATACTAACCTTCACTTACTACTTATAGTCACCAGAGGAGACATCACAAGGCTCACTCAGTAAGTATACTAACCTTCACTTACTACTTATAGTCACCAGAGGAGACACCACAAGGCTCACCCAGTAAGTATACTGACCTTCACTTACTACATTACTTATAGTCACCAGAGGAGACACCACAAGGCTCACTCAGTAAGTATACTGACCTTCACTTACTACATTACTTATAGTCACCAGGGGAGACACCAAGGGTCAACCAGTAAGTGCACTGACCTTAACTTACTACATATAGTATGTGGCATTTTTGTAAGGGAGCTCTGTAAGTAGGGTATTTGCTGAATAGCCAGTCTGCTTCAAGGTTTTGGTACATGGTTTTGTATTAATGTGTTAAACCACATTAAAGACCATAGGCACCAACTGAAAGGCAGATTGTATATGTGTGGATGCTAAGACCATAGGCCACCAACTGTTGTGTCCACTGTAAGGCAGATTGTATATGTGTGGATGCTAAGACCATAGGCCACCAACTGTTGTGTCCACTGTAAGGCAGATTGTATATGTGTGGATGCTAAGACCATAGGCCACCAACTGTTGTGTCCACTGTAAGGCAGATTGTATATGTGTGTGGATGCTAAGACCATAGGCCACCAACTGTTGTGTCCACTGCAAGGCAGATTGTATATGTGTGGATGCTAAGACCATAGGCCACCAACTGTTGTGTCCACTGTAAGGCAGATTGTATATGTGTGGATGCTAAGACCATAGGCCACCAACTGTTGTGTCCACTGTAAGACAGATTGTATATGTGTGGATGCTAAGACCATAGGCCACCAACTGTTGTGTCCACTGTAAGGCAGATTGTATGTGAGTGGATGCTAAGACCATAGGCCACCAACTGATGTGTCCACTGTAAGGCAGATTGTATATGTGTGGATGCTAAGACCATAGGCCACCAACTGTTGTGTCCACTGTAAGGCAGATTGTATATGTGTGTGGATGCTAAGACCATAGGCCACCAACTGTTGTGTCCACTGTAAGGCAGATTGTATATGTGTGTGGATGCTAAGACCATAGGCCACCAACTGTTGTGTCCACTGTAAGGCAGATTGTATATGTGAGTGGATGCTAAGACCATAGGCCACCAACTGTTGTGTCCACTGTAAGGCAGATTGTATATGTGTGTGGATGCTAAGACCATAGGCCACCAACTGTTGTGTCCACTGTAAGGCAGATTGTATATGTGTGTGGATGCTAAGACCATAGGCCACCAACTGTTGTGTCCACTGCAAGGCAGATTGTATATGTGTGGATGCTAAGACCATAGGCCACCAACTGTTGTGTCCACTGTAAGGCAGATTGTATATGTGTGGATGCTAAGACCATAGGCCACCAACTGTTGTGTCCACTGTAAGGCAGATTGTATATGTGTGGATGCTAAGACCATAGGCCACCAACTGTTGTGTCCACTGTAAGGCAGATTGTATGTGAGTGGATGCTAAGACCATAGGCCACCAACTGTTGTGTCCACTGTAAGGCAGATTGTATATGTGTGGATGCTAAGACCATAGGCCACCAACTGTTGTGTCCACTGTAAGGCAGATTGTATATGTGTGTGGATGCTAAGACCATAGGCCACCAACTGTTGTGTCCACTGTAAGGCAGATTGTATATGTGTGGATGCTAAGACCATAGGCCACCAACTGTTGTGTCCACTGTAAGGCAGATTGTATGTGTGGATGCTAAGACCATAGATCACCAACTGTTGTGTCCACTGTAAGGCAGATTGTATGTGTGGATGCTAAGACCATAGGCCACCAACTGTTGTGTCCACTGTAAGGCAGATTGTATATGTGTGGATGCTAAGACCATAGGCCACCAACTGTTGTGTCCACTGTAAGGCAGATTGTATATGTGTGGATGCTAAGACCATAGGCCACCAACTGTTGTGTCCACTGTAAGGCAGATTGTATATGTGTGGATGCTAGGACCATAGGCCACCAACTGTTGTGTCCACTGTAAGGCAGATTGTATATGTGTGGATGCTGAGACCAAAGACCACCAACTGTTGTGTCAAAAGCAGCAAAATTAACACTATCTTTAAAAAGTTGTTTGTTTTCCCTTTCCTGAACCTGTTTTTGTAGTTTTGGATATGTAGGTAGGTAAGCAAATGTTTATTTGTTTATGTTTTTAGAATGTTTAAACAAATCTTAATTCCAACCAAAAAAGAGAGAATAATTATTGTATCTGGGTAGAGCCAATGATACACTGTACAGTACACTTAATTAAGATCTCTTAATTATTAAAAGGATTTTCAGGTCTCATTTAAGGATTCATACAGAAATAAAAAATAAAATAAAGATTGGCCAACGAACATTTTTTTTTGTTTTTTTTTGTGGCTGAATATGCAATGATTGGTGAAAGCTTAAGTCTCGTTTCAATATACATGTATCTTAAAAGAAAAATGTTTCAATTTATTTATATTTCAAACAGTAATGAATTGTTGCTTTCAAAATCAGAAAAATCATAGATATTAATTGTCTGTTAAAATATTTTGTATTACAATTTTGCATCTATTTGACAGAATGGTCTGTCGGTAATATTATAATATACTGTGTACCAGAATCCTGCATGACTGTTATACCCTCCCCTCCACAGTCTGTTGTTGTATGTATGTTTTGTTTCAGAAGTTCAGAGAGCCAATGTCAGAGTTCCAGCTCCATACAAACGAGATTTCCAAGCTAAATTGAGAAGTTTTTACAGAAAACTGGAATCTAAAGGATACGGCCAAGGACCGCCAAAATTAAAGTAAGACCTAATATTACTGGTAGGGCAAGTTTAATGTAATTATTATGAATTCTGAAGACTACTGCTACTACTTAACCATAGAGAAATATTACATTCTTGAAGGAAATAAGATATTTTAAAATGATTTTGTTGAAAATCAAGTAACTGTTATAAATAGTACCTGTTCTATTGGTTGATGGAAATACTTTTTCAACTGTTTTGATAAGCCATATCGATAGTAATGTTTAATCTACTTCTTGTAATTGGATACTAGGTTGATGGTCAGAAGAGACCATGTGTTAGAGGATTCATTTAACAAGATCATGTCCACACCAAAGAAAGAGCTGATGAAGAGTAAACTGTACATCACATTTGTTGGTGAGGAAGGGTAAGTAAGTCAAATCACAACAAAAACAGGATTTGCATTGTACTGTGTCTTTTGGCACATTCTGTGCATTCCATTACTGGATTCCTACCAGTTGTTCCAGTACAAATCTGCTGTATCTGAAATGGAACGTGCTGTACCAGCCAAATCAACCTGGCATAAATGATTTGTTTCCTGAAGCTTGCCACTTGTATCAAAGGTGACCGGTCTGACATTTCTCACTTGTCATCAGAATATTTTCTTTGTTGAAAGCAAGACAAATATTCAAATTTGATGAAAATGCATAAATGTATTTCATTGTATTTAAAACTATTTAGGTGCTGCTATTCTACCTAATTTATTTTTTAAGGTATCTAAAGGAAATACTTAAAGTTTTTATAATCGAGGCATAACTTTCATTAGATGGTGCCTTACCTTTTCAGTACATCTGACAAAGGAACCCAGAGAAATCTTTTAAAATTATAACCCTTATACCATGATACTACTTGTCATTGGAAAAGTCGTACTTTGGTTATGGATTCCATTAGTCAGGCAGTATGTCATATAATTTTTTTGGTCCATATATAGTCAAAGGAAAATCTGGTATAAGTTATATTTGATCATGCATCATTTGGAATTCAACGTAACAGCCTAAATACTACAAATTTCATTAACATGCAATGGTTTTAAAGATGTTTGACTTTGGTAGAAAATGTATGTATAGTATGGAGCATTGTAAGAGATAATACTGCTCTTTAATTTTACTATTAGAGAATACTAATACTAAGTGATTTGTATTGCCAGGTTGGATTATGGAGGTCCGTCTCGGGAGTTTTTCTTCCTGTTATCGCGTGAGCTGTTCAACCCCTACTATGGTCTGTTTGAGTATTCTGCTAACGACACGTATACTGTACAGATTAGTCCTATGTCTACTGTGGTGGAGAATAATCTTGAGTGGTAAGTCAGACTAGCTACTTGTCTCCCCTGATTTTCCACAGTGTGTACAGAAGGCAACTCAATTTGCTATCTATTTAGAAATAAACTCAATTTATAGCTCATTTGTTTCGATCACTCATTTTGTAGCTCTTTTACTTTGATAATTCAATTTGTAGCTCTTTTGCTTCTGGAAGGTCTACTTCATTCTCGATATTCCATAGGTTACTATAAATATTGTTATATGTACCCCTGGAATATGTCATATTAAAACTGAAGGCAGTTCAGGAGAAATAACCTGACCAATACGGCTGAGACTTCCTTTGAAGATTACAGAGAGCGTCGCCCAACTTCTAGGCTATACATGCATTCGCATATTACAGTTATTCAATTCTTTCCATTTACAACAAAGGACATAACTACCTGTTTCATCTGCAGTCATACACAGAGCTTTAAGTTTTGCTATGACATATTCCAGGGGAGTGATAGTAATCTTTGGAGTATTGAGTATGACTCTTCCATTGGTGAGCTGGAAGATCTTCTAGGAACACTTTCCTTCTTTGAAGAACGCGAATTGAGCTGGCCTCTTGATTCAAGATTTCATCTGTTACTTTGATATTCTAAAGTTAAGCGTAATTTAAGATTTTGCATACAAATGTATTACTGATTTGTTTGCTGGTTCAGGAATTGATTACCTTTAGATAAGTGAGTCACATTACTCATACCGAATAAGAAATGAGAAAATTTCATTCATATTTTAAATACACATGTTTGCTTTTATTTTCAGGTTCCGCTTCGCTGGTCGAGTGTTGGGACTTGCGGTTGTTCATCAGTACTTATTGGATGCTTTCTTCACCAGGCCATTCTACAAAGCATTATTACGAGTGTTAGTTTATCTGCTACAACACATTACAAGGAGTGTGAAATATTCTTCAATATTTCATTACTCTTGTTTCCCGACTTGTAAACTAGAAAGCTTTAGTATAAGTGACCTATAGAGTGCTTAGTCATATGAATTTTGTCTGGGCCAACATCAGGCTTTTTATTGTGATTAAATAAAGTAGAGATTATCTAGAACTTGAACACCAATTGTGTTATTTACAGCCCATGGTTGCCGAGAAAGAAATTTTACAATAACTGTTAATTGTGTTATTTACAGTCCATGGTCGCTCGGAGATGTTGAAGCACTGGATGCTGAATTCCATCAGAGTTTATTATGGGTGAAGGAAAATGACATTACAGAATTAGATATGGATCTGACGTTCTCTGTTAACGAGGAAGTATTTGGTCAGGTCAGTATTATACTGTTAGGACATCACATAGGTAACTGTATTTCTACACTTCCTTACTAGAGACTTCAGGCATGCTTACATCAATTATTCCACATCTTAAACAATTTCTTTTTGTGTAGCTTTGGATGAAATAATTTTACGTTTCTATATTTACTATACAAATTCAGCATGAGCTTTAGATTTTGGTCTGTGAAGACCATCATTCAATATAACATTCTGGTTTTATCATACATGCCCTGTAACAATAGTAAACAGGAGACAATGTTTGTTCCTTTTCTGTTTTACTTCATCTAATACCATGCGTTTGTGTAGGTGACTGAGAGGGAATTGAAGCTGAATGGTAAAACTCTGGCTGTAACAGAAAAGAATAAAAAGGAGTACATTGAGAGGATGGTGAAGTGGAGGCTGGAGAGAGGAGTAACAGAACAGACAGAGGGGCTCATAAGGGGCTTCCACGAGGTAGGGGTCTAAAATAACAGGACATATCAAGGGGTCCCAAGGGGCTTCCATGAGGTAGGGGTCTAAAATAACAGGACATATCAGGGGGCACATAAGGGGCTTCCATGAGGTAGGGGTCTAAAATAACAGGACATATCAGGGGGCTCATAAGGGGCTTCCACGAGGTAGGGGTCTAAAATAACAGGACATATCAAGGGGTCCCAAGGGGCTTCCATGAGGTAGGGGTCTAAAATAACAGGACATATCAGGGGGCACATAAGGGGCTTCCACGAGGTAGGGGTCTAAAATAACAGGACATATCAGGGGGCTCATAAGGGGCTTCCACGAGGTAGGGGTCTAAAATAACAGGACATATCAGGGGGCTCATAAGGGGCTTCCACGAGGTAGGGGTCTAAAATAACAGGACATATCAGGGGGCACATAAGGGGCTGCCACGATGTAGGGGTCTAAAATAACAGGACATATCAGGGGGCACATAAGGGGCTGCCACGATGTAGGGGTCTAAAATAACAGGACATATCAGGGGACTCATAAGGGGCTTTCACGAGGTAGGGGTCTAAAATAACAGGACATATCAGGGGGCACATAACGGGCTGCCACGATGTAGGGGGTCTAAAATAACAGGACATATTAGGGGACTCATAAGGAGCTTCCACGAGGTAGGGGTCTAAAATAACAGGACATATCAGGGGGCACATAAGGGGCTGCCACGATGTAGGGGTCTAAAATAACAGGACATATCAGGGGGCACATAAGGGGCTGCCACGGTGTAGGGGTCTAAAATAGCAGGACATATCAGGGGACTCATAAGGGGCTTTCACGAGGTAGGGGTCTAAAATAACAGGACATATCAGGGGGCACATAAGGGGCTGCCACGATGTAGGGGTCTAAAATAACAGGACATATCAGGGGGCACATAAGGGGCTTCCACGAGGTAGGGGTCTAAAATAACAAGACATATCAGGGGACTCATAAGGGGCTTCCACGAGGTAGGGGTCTAAAATAACAGGACATATCAAGGGGTCCCAAGGGGCTTCCATGAGGTAGGGGTCTAAAATAACAGGACATATCAGGGGCACATAAGGGGCTTCCACGAGGTAGGGGTCTAAATAACTGGACATATCAGGGGGCACATAAGGGGCTTCCACGAGGTAGGGGGTCTAAAATAACAGGACATATCAAGGGGTCCCAAGGGGCTTCCATGAGGTAGGGGTCTAAAATAACAGGACATATCAGGGGGCACATAACGGGCTGCCACGATGTAGGGGTCTAAAATAACAGGACATATCAGGGGGCACATAAGGGGCTGCCATGATGTAGGGGTCTAAAATAACAAGACATATCAGGGGACTCATAAGGGGCTTTCACGAGGTAGGGGTCTAAAATAACAGGACATATCAGGGGGCACATAAGGGGCTGCCATGATGTAGGGGTCTAAAATAACAGGACATATCAGGGGGCACATAAGGGGCTTCCACGAGGTAGGGGTCTAAAATAACTGGACATATCAGGGGGCACATAAGGGGCTTCCACGAGGTAGGGGTCTAAAATAACAGGACATATCAGGGGACTCATAAGGGGCTTCCACGAGGTAGGGGTCTAAAATAACAGGACATATCAGGGGGCACATAAGGGGCTGCCACGATGTAGGGGTCTAAAATAACAGGACATATCAGGGGGCACATAAGGGGCTTCCACGAGGTAGGGGTCTAAAATAACTGGACATATCAGGGGGCACATAAGGGGCTTCCACGAGGTAGGGGGTCTAAAATAACAGGACATATCAAGGGGCACATAAGGGTTTTCTATGAGGTAGGGGTATACAATAGCAGGATATATCAAAGGGCCCCAAGGGGCTTCCACGAGGTGGGGGTCTAAAATAGCAGGACCTATCAAGGGGCACATAAGGGGATTCCACCAGGTAGGGGTCTAAAATAGCATGATCTGTCAAAGGGCTTATAAGGGACTTCCACCAGAAAGGGGTCTAAAATAGCAGGATCTGTCAAGGATCTCATAAGGGGCTTCCATGATCATGAGGTAGGGGTCTAAAATAGCAGGACCTATCAAAGGGCTCATAAGGGACTTCCACTAGGTAGGGGTCTAAAATAGCAGGATCTGTCAAGGATCTCATAAGGGGCTTCCATGAGGTAAAAATAGTCTGTTACAGGCTTCCGGAGGAAAGTATAAGAGGGCTCATATTGGTATTTCATAATGTTTTCTCTGACACTAATCTAAAGAGCTGACACAAGGTTGGGAGTCAAGTACCATATTTATTAAAGGTGCTCTATGGGGTATAACTTTTATAAGGACACTTTGGAGATTTCATCATGTGGGCATCTCAAAAACCACATTGGTGTTATGGAGTTAAGAGTCAATGCTTGATTTAATGCTAGTTATTAGACTTGTTTAAGGCTCTGAGTTCTGCATAACTGTACCCAAAAACTGAATCAGTGGATAAGGTGTAATTATGTTTATAGGTCCTGGATGCTCGCCTTGTGTCCATGTTTGATGCTCGTGAGTTGGAGCTGGTAATAGCTGGTACGGTAGAAATAGATATCCATGACTGGAGACGGAACACAGAATACAGATCTGGTACGTATACTTATATTAAATGAAGTTCTCATACAACAGTTTAACAGTTCTCTAACTTAAGTAGTAAATTGTAGACTTTACATTATTCAAAGTAACCCAGTATTTTAACAATCTTCACAGTCTGTAGTTGTTGTAAAACCTGTGTTATTGATGTTGTATAGGCTATCATGATCAGCATCCTGTGGTTCAATGGTTCTGGTCGGCCATAGAAAAGTTCGACAATGAAAGGAGACTTCGACTCTTACAGGTAAATACTGCTGACAAAATCATGTTTTCCTCATTGACAAACAGTAGACATTTTACATAAATATGTTTAAATTGCTTACAACTTTTCAAAATCTTCATACAATGTTTGAAAATATCTTTAAAACTACTTTTAGTCTATGTGATACTGTACAGTATATTTCCAAAAATCGTTCACCGACAGCGCATGTGTTGTCTGTGGGATAAAAATATAATATCAACAGTGTGTTCCACTGAACATGTGATCCTTACAAATGATTGGCTGTTGGATACAAATTACTCCACATAATACAATAAGTATTATGGAAGAGGTTATATTCAGCTTTGAAAAATTTAATGAAATAAATTGTAGATGTTACAAATGGTGATCAGCCTGCAAAACATTTACCCATAATATGAAAAAACATTATCAAAGATGGAGGTGACAAATCAATAAAATCAATATCACCGTGATATTAGAATTAAAATTTCGAAAGAAAGTCTTCCTTTAATAGGTTAAGGAAATTGTTTGCTAACACTCAAAAGACAAAGAAACCAACTCATCAAAAACCAATTGTTTTGATTTCAGTTTGTGACGGGTACTTCTAGTATACCCTATGAAGGTTTCTCGGCTCTGCGAGGAAGCAATGGACCAAGGAAATTCTGTATAGAAAAATGGGGGCGAATCACCAGTCTGCCCAGGTAACTAGATATGGACTGCATTAACATTCTAGTGGCTGTTACCTATAAATACTGTCTGGTCTGGTTTTACCCAATTTATTAACACCTTGGTTGGAGTATTTCTCTCCTTTAAATCCTGATATGAAAGAGTCTTATAATTGCTTACGATATCTTGTCTTTGACTAGTATGTTATGGACCACATCAACACAACATACATAATAATCCTAACGCTATATTTGTTTCAGGGCTCACACATGCTTCAACAGACTTGATCTGCCTTCTTATACATCTTTTGACATGCTGATTGAGAAGTTAGTAACAGCTGTAGAAGAAACCAGCACGTTTGGTATAGAATGAGATTTGTGTCCCGTTGGCCTGAATATCAACAAATACTCATCAGTATATTGACATCTTGAAAAGACAAGACTGATACTACTTCATCAAGGATGTGTTGTTTACAATATCTCCAAAAGGAATCAGTTATTATTCAAAACTAAGTACACATATTTCAGGGAACAATTCGAAAAAGGAAACATTAGGTGTACCAAGCCATTGTTATAGATTTTGATTAGCAACAGTGGAATATTTGTACAAAGGTCAATTGTACAGTACAAAGGTCAATTTTGCAGTACAAAGGTCAATTGTACAGTATGAAGGTCAATTGTACCCTTGTTCACTTTATGAAGGCATAATTATTGCTATAAGAAGCTGGTCTTAGCATACATTGTCTAGACAAAGTTAGTGAATGTTGTCTAGACAACGTTAGCATATGTTATCTAGATGGCGTTAGCGTATATTGTCTAGACAACGTTAACATATGTTGCCTTGATGATAGCATGTTAGGTTCCCACCTTGAAATCCATATATACATAGTGCTTAGTCACTCCGTCAGAATCTCGCTCAAAAACCAATATCACATGACTTGTGTATATTTTGATGTGTAGTGAAGTGTTGTTTGCCTATTCAATGATACATATCTAAAGCTCTTACAGTTATAAACCATGCACTATTTAATAGTGAAAATTGTCTTGCCCAGTAAAGGACATGTTTACCTAGTTATACATCTACCTTTATCTATATTACTCTGATATTCAATATTTCAATGTTCTAATAATAAATTTTTTCTCTGCCTTATTTTATATGTTTTTTCTGGCATAATAAAAATTATGTTCTCGTGTTCTAACAGATAATCATGATAAAATTGATCAGCATGTTTAAACATATTTTCTATCTTTTGTCAAAAGATTTTATTGTGATGATAAAGTTTTTTCTTATCTCCACTGGTTAAATTTTGGGGCTTGTAAGACTGATTTATTAGCATGCCCATTCAGGTTTCAATCAGTATTGTTGTGTTCTCCTAAATGACAAATGTATCAAGCTTACCCACCTTACTTATGGCAGGTTTCTTTTAGGCTGTAATATAATCATGTATTTGTAATGAAAGATGTTGTCTAACATTAACATACAATAGATAATATATATCAGATATGGTAGATACATGTTGTTCTTTAATAATCTCAATCCACATGAAGTTTTATATAATCACATCATTTCATATACAAGTTTTTCACAATCATCGATAAATTGGTCATCTTTGACAGCAAGAACCTAGAAATGTCTCCCTATCATCTCAAAACTTAGTGCCAAGCTATATTTCCTTATTTTATAGAGGTTTCTTATTAATATAGTGTGTTTTACTTATTATAATAAGAAAGTTATGACAGTTTGCCAAAATAATCTGTTATACACAAGTTAATGTTTTCTTTATATCAAATGAATCTTTGAATGAACTTTTATGAAAAATGATGTTCTGTATTAGACCCAATAAATGCCCAGGATACTAAAGCATAGACTGAAAAAAATATTGAATGGAAGTTCAATGAAACCAGATTTAGACCTTCATAAAACTACTGCAGAAAGTTAAATGAATAAGAAATGAGACCAAGTAATTGTATAGCATTTTAAAATTTTTTTTAGACTGCTCATTAAAAGATTTGAATTTAATTTATAAATGAATTTGAGGTTTCAAAGGAGCATGGGGCACTTATTTGTTCAAATATGGTAGCTTAATTAAAATATTATTAATTTTCCTTTACATCCAAATAAATAATAGTGCATATTGAATATATTAAATTGTTAATATATTTACTTTTAAATATGTCTTCACATGTCATTCATCTGATATTGTTTGTAACACACTTAACTAGTGCAATTCAAGTGTGTCAGTATTGTGAGGTCACACAATAGTTAATGTCTAATTTAAATACCAGCAGTGTAGGTTCTGGCACTGATAATGTTAACATGATAACATATTTTTTTGTTCACATTTTACATTTAGAAAATAGACCACCATTCTAAGCTGTAATATTTTATAGCTATAAATCTTTTGACATAGGCCGTTTTCGTTTATTCGGAACAACCAGTTTGACCGTTGGCAAAAGTCATTATTTCAAGTATAATCCTGACTGACCTGCAGGTTTTGATACAGGCCTGTGAGGGCTTTGCCAAGGCTTGTCTGAAAACAGTATAAAATCACCAAGATTTTAATTAGATAAACAAACTACTAGGTCCAACCAGTAAAACCGTATAATCGAAAACGGCCATAGACTTTGATTTGTATTATATCATTAGTAGTATTTGGTCATTGTTTTGTTTTATTTACAATATAAACCAAATGTCATAATCACAAGAATCTCCTGTCAGATTTCTTTCAGTATGAGATTATAAAATTCTTCAAATAATCTAATATTTAAACTGTTCTTGACATTTTCTTACCTCAATTCTTTAAATATTAAATGAAAACAATTGTAATATTTTATGTCAGCATACTATAGTTATGCTACTTATTTCATGATGGTTGTATTTTATCACTATAGTGGCTAATTAACATATATCTATGTGCAGTCATAATAAACTGCTTGGACTGTTATAGAAGGAAAATTCAAACAATTTGATTACAAACATAAATATTGTATTTTTGCTATAAATCTAAAGGGCATCACAATACAGGTTGTCAGAAATATTTTGAAGTCTACGGATACAGCCAAATATCCCAACTTGATTTGTAATTTTGATTTATCTCAAAACACGACAAAACGTACAGACATCATGTATAACTATAACTGTTAACATATCACTTTTATAAACATCTTTCTAAAAATCTGACTTTAGCCTTTTCTACCCAAAAATTCTTAGAGTATATACTAATATATACTAAACACTAGTCTCTATACACCATTATTTTCAAACATGGCAGATGGAATAGTCTGTAACTACCAGCTGCATTTAATTTGGCATTATCTAATACCACCTTTACCGAACGTGCTCAAATTTTCTTTGATTTTTAGGAATCTGTTGTGGCAGGTTCAGACCATATCATCTGTTATAAACTTGGATGTTTTCTTGCCACTATATCAAACCCTTTGGGAAAATCAGGTATATGGTAGACCAAGGTTTACGTTCATGAAGGAATAGAGGACAGGATGTCTAGTGCTGTAGGATTTGGGGAGACTGAGTCGTACATCTAATCCTATAGGATTTGGGGGAAGACTAAATTGTATGTCTAATCCTGTAGGATTTCGGGCAGACTGAATTGTACAGTCATGTAGGATTTGTGGACTGGGAATTTATGGCATGTCCTTGTAGGATATGGTGACTTGGCAGACTGAATTGTATGTCCCTTGAAGAGTCCTGGTAGACGGAATCTCTAGCCACTTATTGAGAGCTGATAGGAACTTGTTTAAAAACTTGTAATAGTTATGATTAGTGATCATTTATTGTACAGCTTGGTGTATACATCTTTGTGTCTTAACTTATGTAGATCTGTATATATTGGAGTCGTATAGTGATGTTGGTACCTGTATATAAAGGAGTTGTAATATGTTAGGCGTGTATAATCCTTTCTACTGTAGGGTCAGCTCAGGATTAATGTTGTGTATCCTGTCAGCTACCTCTATCATCAGTAACGTATCTATGTTGTCATTAATTTAATCCTCCTGTTACTGAGCTAGAGGACATGGAACAGACTGAACAAGACCACAGTTTTAGTGTGGAGATGTCCAGTTCCTGTTTGGTGTTTTCTTCTCTGTCCTTGTTAATCTCTAAATAGATTTATTGATATATATAAACATTTCAATAACACATGTCCATAAACCCGATATGGATGGTTGGTTTTAGATGAAATATCTTGGGTTGAACATTGTAATTTTAAATTAATTGAATCAAAATTATTTTGGCTCTAAATATACACTGAAATCCTATACACAAACATGTATATCACTGATATCAGTTTCATTCAAATAAGAGCAAAGCTGTTCATCCAACAGATATTCTGGTTCAAAACCAATCAATCGGGCCTTGCATGTCGATTGCAGTTAAAATCTCGATAAGTACAAGTATGTTGTTCTAGAATGATTATGTTGCGGATTATATGCTTGTACAATAT